>NC_046161.1:8315757-8527141 GCF_011064425.1 Rattus rattus | reverse complement strand
GCCATCAGATTGTGTTTGTTAGGTCGCTGGAATGAATTATGCGCTAACAACCTTCCGCCGCTTTTGCCCGTGCATATCGGTCACGAAACAAATCCTGATTATTAAACACAGTAGCCTGATTTGTTCTATCAGGCAATCGACCTTATTCTCTAATTAAATAGAGCAAATCCCCTATTGGGGGGTAAGACATGAAGATGCTGGTGAAAACATGACCTGTTACGCTATTCCGGGCAAAGGGCCTGCATCGGGGCAATCCTTCGGTGTTTGCAATGGCGCAAATCTTTTCGCGGCAGATATAATGGCGGTGCGTTTACAAAACAGTAATCGACGCAACGATGTGCCATTATTTCAGTTCATTCGTGACCTTCTCGACTTCGCCGGACTAAGTAGCAATCTCTGCTTGTAAACGAGCGTGTTTATCGGCTACATCGGTACTGACTGATTGGTTGCTTATCAAACGCTTCGCTAAAAAGCCGGAGAAGATGGTAGAAATCAATAATCAACGTAAGCGTTCCGAGTTACGCTGGTGGTCGAGGGACCGATAACGGACGTCAGAAAAACCGTGAAATCATGGTTGGATGTCAACCAGGCGGAGAGCTATTTACTGATTACTCCATCACCTCGCAAACTTGTCACGCTAAACCTAAAAACTTCAAATCATAAGGCGCCGGACGCCCGCCTGCTTCTTCCTGTTGGTGGGTGCCTACCGCAAGCAGCTTGGCCTGAAAGACTTTCCGAAAAAGTCAGGACGCTGTAAACATTGCAGATTAGATTGGAGCGTGCGCTTACCTATGATTGATCGTGGTGATATCCGTCAGGTAATCGACCGTTGTGGCAATATCTGGGCTTTACTGCCGGGCGCTGGTTATGGTCGCTTGGAGCATAAGGCTGACAGCCTGATTGCAAAATTCAAAGAAGCGGGCGGAAACGGCCGGTGAGAGATTTACGTGGCAGAAATACCGCGATTATCTCCGCTCTGTTATCTGCATCATCGTTCGCCTGCCGCGGCTGTTAATCGGCTACCGTGATAACGCCATTACCTACAAAGCCCAGAAGCGCGACAAAATGCCAGAGAACTGGCTGGCGAACGGCAATTACTGATTACGCAGATGCGTCATGTGATGTTGCTGGCATCGATGGCAAAATACACGAAGGAGTTAGCTGATGCTAAAGCTGAAAATGATGCCTGCGATGATGTCGTCGCTGGTCGTCGGTTGCATGAAGTCAGTTAGCCCGTCAGTCAGTGCGTGAAGCTACCCGCTGCCTCCGGCGTGGATAATGCAGCTTCCCCTGACTGGCGGTAGACACCGCTGAACGGGATTATTTCACCAGAGAGAGGCTGATCAATATGCAAAAAACAACTGAAGAACCCAGAAGTATACACGAGTTAGTAAAGAGATAGAGTTGCCCATATCGATAGCACCCATGCAATTATTGTGAGCATACACATTGATGCTTCCAGTGGAGTATAAATGTTTAAAGTATTAAAACCATAACCCATTTACGAATGTTTGCTGGGTTTCTGTTTTAACAATATTTTCTGCATGCCACAAATTTTAAGCCGCAACCGACAGTTTTCTTCTCGCCCACCCAGAAACGAAGAAATGATGGGTGATGGTTTTTGGTGCTACTGCCGCCGTTTGTTTTGAACAGTAAACGTCTGCTGAGCACATCCTGTAATAAGCAGGCCAGCGCAGTAGCGAGTAGCATTTTTTCATATGGTGTTATTCCCGGGATGCTTTGAAGTCGCAGAAATCTGCAGAAATTAAACAAACCCTCAAAACAATGAGTTGAAATTTCATACGTTAATATTTACGAAGTGTATGTCAGGTGCGATGAATCGTCATTGTATTCCCGATTAACTATGTCCAGAAAGTTCTGACGGGGAAACTCTCTGCGGGAGTGTCCGAATAATTAAAACGATGCACAGGGTTTAGCGCGTACACGTATTGCATTATGCCAACGCCCCAAGCGAGGCTGTAAAACCGATGCTGCGTGATTTAGCGGAAAGATTTGCAGTGTTCTGAATACCGTAAATAGTAATGAAGAATTACCTGGGCGTATAGTAATATCTTTATGTTCGGCGGATATTTAGAACTAACGGAAACCCAACATCTTCCCTTTGGCTTAAAAGTTTTATTCTCCTTGATTCAACCCATCATAGGATCGCCCTTTATAGATAAAGTTTTTAATTTAACATTTAAATCCCTCAAGTCCTTTTCATTAACACGGTGTTATCGTTTTCTACCATCGATGAATATTATCCACAGATAGTAACATAACGTGAGACGTTGTGACGTTTTAGCCCTGAATAAACAATTCACAGTTCAAATCTTTTCACACTTCAGACCAATATTTTTTTAAAATGGCAACCTTGCCATTGGTAAACCTCCACGATACGAGGGCGAACTTCCAGCATTTATCGTTTTATCGTTTCAATCTGTCTGACCCCCCAGTTGATGACGGCGTCAAATATTAAATGTTTTCACTAATAGTATTGGTTGTAACAAAGTGCGGTCCTGCTATTCTGAGGGAAATAAACAACTGATGATGGTATGGCTTAACGTGCCAAAATTCATACACAGAAAGATTTCAGTAATATTTTGAATCACAGATGAAGATGCAAGCATGGGAATGGCTCAGAAGCGCCTAACAGAATGTTCAACATCTTTAGTCTTCAGGGAAATGCAAATGAAAACACCCTGAGATTCCACCTCACACCAGTCAGAATGAGTGAGATAAAAATCTCAGGTGACAGTAGATGCTGGCCAGGATGTAGAGAAATAGGAGTACTCCTCCATTGTTGGTGGGATTGCAAGCTGCTACAACCACTTTGGAAATCAACCTGATAATTCTTCTGAAAATTGGACATAGTAGTAACTGAGGACGCAGCTATCTTACTTCTGGGCATATACCCAAAAGATGCTCCAACATATAACAAAGACACATACTCAGTTATGTTCATATCAGCCTTATGTATAATAACCAGAAGCTATAAAGTACCCAGATGTCCTTCAAAAGAAGAATCATACAGAATATATGGTATATTTTCCTAATCGAGTACTACTCAGCTATTAAAAACAATGACTAAAATGAAATTCTTAGGCAAAAGGATGGGACTAGAAAGTTTCACCCTGAGTGACATAACCCGGCCACAAATGGATACACATGGTATGCACTCACTGATAAGTGGATATTAGCCCAGAAGCTTAGAACACATACACACACACACACACACACACACACACACACACACACACACACACACACACTCACACACAGAATTCACAGATCATATGAAGCTCAAGAAGAAGAACAAAATGTGGATTTTGGATGCTTCAGTCTTTCTTAGAAGAGAGAACAAAATTTTTACCTGAGGAAATACAGGGACAAAGAGTAGAGCAGGCACCGAAGAAAAGGTCAGCCAGAGACTGCCCCACTTGGGGATCCATCCCATATGCAGTCACCAAGCCCAGTCACTATTGCTGATGCCAAGAAGTATTTGCTTACAGGAGCCTGCTATTGATATCTCCTGAGAGGCTATGCCAGAGCCCTATTGATACAGATGAGGATGCTTGCAGCTAACCATTGGACTGAGCACAGGTACCTCAATGGAGGAATCAGAGAAAAGATTGAAGGTGATGAAGGGGTTTGCAACTCCGTAGGAAGAACAACAATATCAATCAACCAGACACCACCAGAATTCCAGGACTAATCCACCAACCAGTGAGTACACATGAAGGGACCCATGGCTCCAGCTGCATATGTTGCAGAGGATGTCATTGTTTAGCATCAATAGGAGGAAAAGCCCTTGGTTCTGTGAAGTCTCGTTTCCCACTGTAGAGGAATGCCTGGGTGTTTAGGTGGGAATGGGTGGGTAGGGGTGGTGGCATAGTCATTGAAGTAGGGGGAGGGGGTAGTGAGTATGGGAGGGGGAAGGGTATAATATTTGAAATGTAAATACATAAGATATCCAAGGTAAATAAAAAAGAAATATGTGCATTATATGTATAATAATTAAAGAAAAGTAATTATCTTTCATTTGTCCCCTCTTTTTCCATCTTTATAGATTTAATAAATCTCTCATTACTCAAATGTATTCAAATTGTTAATCTGTTCCTTTGTTAATTATGCATCACCTGGTAAAATATAGAAATCAGATGCATAAATGTTTAATTATTTAGTATGTGTATATTGAGTGACTGTCCAAAAATATTGTTTTATCATGAGAGCAATGGCAAGAGCAGTATCAGTTAGAGTATGTAACAGGTAAAGAGTAATCAATTAGTAACTTTGGGATTACATATTCAACATGACTTACCAGATTTACTATGACTAGAAGAAATTAAAGACTAGGTTAACATGTGGTTATCATCTTGGCCGCTTAAGAAAATAGATAAAATGGTATCTAAAATTTACCTGGAAAGCAATAACTTAATCCCCTCAAATTTTGTGTAACATAGAGAATATAATTATCAAAATTCTATTGATAAGGATAACAAAACAATAATAAAACAAATAACTTTATTGAAATCACAAGACTAGAAAATAGTGAAACTAAGATTATCAGAAAATGTGATTTTTAGATACAAACACAAAGTTTAAAAAGAAAATGTTTTAAAATTTTAAAGAAGAATTTTAAAATAGGAGTTATTCGATAAATTAATAAAGAGAAGTTCTAAAAATATATAAAATTTCAAAATTAATTCAGATTCTGTTTTTTCACATTTCATTTGTAATTTTTAAACCATTAAAGTTTGATATTATAAAAAATCAAACATAAATCTTTTTATGAAATACTATAAACATGTGTTCTGGAAAAAAAATTCAAGTCTCTTTTACTTCCCTTCCCTTCATGTAAGTTCTTTTGGAAAAAGTTTTAGCCAGCTCCTCCAATTAAAATTTTGTTTTCACAAAGCCCCTCCACTGTAGTCTAGAAATTTGATGGGATGAATCACTTTTTTAATGGAGGACCGACAGTTTTTATTTCCTTCTTTATTTCCTATGCATCAGCCACAGGGTAATAGGCAAAGATTAGTACCAGAGTTAGAATGAAAGCCAAACTCACTTCCTGCTTGGTGTCTTTCTAACACACCCTTCTCTTGAAGCCTTAAGTTTACCTTGTTCAGACACTTCAGTAAGAATCGTGATCTCTTGCTTTGCCTCTGAGCTTTTTTTCAACAATACATACATATCTGAGAGTACTGATTTATGCTCTAAACCATAGATTCTTCCTATAAAATAAAATATTAAATATATCTTATATAGTCAAGTTTATTTGTGCTTGGGACATGCCTGTTTGCATATTTTCTCTCTGATTCACATTGACCTCCCAATAGCTTTTTTTTTTCTTTTGGCTGGCAATGTGGGTAAACGCACTTGCTACTAAGGCTGACCCAAGAAAGTCCTCTGAATATACATATGGTAGGAAGAGAACGGAATCTTGTGTAAATGCACACACACACACACACACACACACACGCGCGCGCGCGCGCACACTAGTACACTACACAAATAAATGTTTAAATGTGAAAACTCTTATCTCCTGCAAAGGATGTCTTAACACACTGACTAATATTACTTCCATACTCTTATTTGTAGACACAGGATCTGCCATCTTCAGCACTGTATTTGTTGTGTGATAATTACACCAGAGGTTGACTTTGCTTCATTTGTCGCTTGATTAAATCAGTTATTCCTAATAAATTAAAGTAATAAATACTATTTCTTTAAAATTACCTCCAAAACATATATATATTTTATTGGACAGCCCTTAATGTTCCTTCTGTTACGCATGCAGTCTGAGTCACCATACCCATATTATCCTGTTTCCTTGGGCTTCTGTAGTAGCAGAAACTTGTCTTTCACTTGTTATGTCCTTGATAGTCATCAGGGGGTGCTTGTTAGCTTTTAGAACAGTGGTTCTTAACCTATTGGTTCCAACTCACTGGGTTTAAAAAAACCCTGTCATAGAAATCACCAATGACCATCAGAAAGCAGATATTTACTTTACAATTCAAAAGAATAATGAAATTGCAGTTAGGAAGTAGCCAGGAAAGTGATTTTATGGTTTAGGGTCACCACAACATGAGGAAGTGCATGAAAGAGAGGATGAGAACAACATCTAGGTTTATGTTGTTAGAAGTATTAGTCTTGGCTTGATCTGAGGTTGTACACATTGAAAACAAAACCAACAATGAAGTATTGTATGAGAGTAGATGAACAAGACATCTGGAAAACATTTGTATGATAAATTTTATTGTTTGGTAAAGACGGCACATATCAGGTTTCTCCTATATTTTCCTTTACTTATCTTTAAATTTTGAAATGTATCGTACTAAGAGGAGGGGAAGAACTAACACTTATTAGGATGGAAACATAGATATGTTTCATTCATTGCTCATCTATTCTCTTTAACACAGTGAGTTCTAAATGTGATGAGTAGCCTTCTAAGTGTAGTGATAGCCTTTTAATCTGTCTGTGACACTTGCAACATACCCAAAATGTAGTGTACAATTGATAACTGCTTGATGTTTGAAGAAAATGCATTTTTTTCTATAAAATAAAATATCTAAAAATATGCAAAGATGGAGCAGAGACTGAAGGGATGACCAACCAATCACTGGACAAACTTGAAACCCATCTTATGGTCAAGCACAAATTCCTGGCATTATTAATAATACTCTGTTATGCTTACAGGCATGAGCTTAGCATAACTGTCCTTGTAGAGGCTATATGCAGCAGCCAACTAAAACAGACAGTTAGCCACAGTCCAACATTGGAGGGACATCTGGGAATCCTATGGAAGAGTTCAGGCAAAGATTGAAGGCCCCAAAATGGATGGAAGCCCCATAGGTAGACCAACGATGTCAACTCACCTGGACATCTGGTAGCTCTCAGAGACTGAACCACCAAGTAAAGAACACACAGAGACTGAAATGAGGCCTTCAACATATATGGAGGTAACATGTTACTCCCAACAACTGGGAGGAGGTTCTCCCTAAAGCTCCAGCCTGAATTTGGTCTTCATTCCCCGATAGGGCTGGCTAATCTGGGCTCAGTGTCAGAGGATTGCTTAATCTGGTGGACACTTGATGCATCAGTGTGAGGGGATACCCAGGGGTACCCTACCCTCTTAGAAAAGAAGGGATGGCAAATGGGTGATAGTCTCAGTAAGGCAGAGTCACAAAGGCAGCATTTTGGATGTAAATAAATAAATAAACATAAAAAAATGTCACAGAACAAACACCGAATCCAAAAAGACAAATTCTACAAAACTGGTAACTTGAAATGTTTCAACATGCATCAGAAAAAATTTAAAGGTCATACTCAGGATATTTAAAGAATGAATACTGTAATTCTGTAAAATTTATCAAAGCTAGCTTTTCTTTTCTTTTACTAATTTTTGTTGGCATTTATTGTCTTTTCAACTGTATAACAAGGAAATAGATATTGTGCTAAATTAGTTCTAAAAATATAAAAACATTTCAGTTTATTTAATATAAATATAGAATATTGATATTAATTTCACCAAAATAGTACATGTTAGTATACCTTGACTCTATCTAAATTTAAATATTTCTATGAGGGCATCTATTCATATATTTTTTTAAGATATTTATGGTCAGTGATTTGTAAATAAATATGATAATTAAATTGCAGAGTACCCCAAAGGTAGTATACATTTGTCTTGACTAATAGTGTTTGTACATCAATTCTATTTTGAAAAGTAAAACAATGTTTATCTATGAACAATGTTATATTTGTGTATTTATTAGGATGACAATATACATATAAATATCTGTAAGTATGAAACTAATGAACAGGATGCCTGTATGTAACACAACGTTAGCTAGGAAGAAATTTCTGTGTTTCTAACCTCTGAATAATTTCTAGTGTGATCAGGGACACTGAAAAATGTTACAAATTCTTTCAAAGCAATATATTCTTGAATTAGTCATCATTGTCCAGAGAAATGGCATCTGGTTGCAAACATGGTAATTTGTATATTTAATTATTTAGAAGGTTCCAATAGTTAAGTTTCTAGAAATGTTTCTATGAAAATATCTGTGCATAAATCAGTGATACACTTTAGTACCACTTCATCTTTTCTTGCAGCCATGCAGCATAAATGCTTTCATTAGGATCAGCCTTCTCTTAGGGGTTGGGTTTAACAAAGGAATCCAGAATGGCCTAATGACTTTTAGACTTGAGAGAAGATAGAGCAAATAATCCATACTCCATCTTATTAAGATATGTCATCCCTGAGCTGTTCTATATTTGGTTTCCTCACAACATATTTCAGTTCAGGCAGAAGCCCAGGATGCACTCCAGAGGAACACATAATGAGGTCAGATGGAAAAATCTTGTCTTGTTTCTGATATGAATTCAATCCATTCTTTCTTTCATGTGAGACAATATTCACAGAAGAAAAGCTCCTGGTGGGTAGTAACGTCACTGACACTGAAAACCCTTTCTCTGTGAGTGCTTTAGTTAGTGTTCTTAGCCGCCACCTGAACAGAAAGGGACTATGCAGAATAAATTGTTAGAGTTAGACAGACATTAAGAATGTATAGTTAAGCCTGAATATTCATTTTTCAATAACTGTGTCACAATCAATTTTTGCTTCATAAAAATTGAATATATGTTATTCAATTCATTATAACTGCTCAGTTATATCATTTCCTGTTGTTGCTGTCTATGTCTTTCAAAGCTACTGTATTGTAAATTTTCCAGAAGAAGCTGAAGATATAAAAGTGTAGAGTAGACAGTGGTGGAAAGGGAAGAATGAAATAATAATGGTTTTATTTTTTTTCAAACCCATAGATTGGCATTTAGCTGTCAGGAGGGGGCTCTTCACTTCAAATCCAGCCTCTAGATCTAGTCTGGGTGCTGCTGTAAAGCCAGAGCTTGTGTCAACACTGCGTTCCCAGGTCTTTCTTGTAGATGGTTTTAAAGGCCTGAGGAAATAAGTTGGTGTTTTTAAAATTATAACAACTATTGTTAAAAGTAATAACTTGTGTTTTGTAGTATTAAATATATTTGCTCTCATAAGTAAAAACTGACTCCAAAAATTAAACTACCACTTAAAAAATAGGAGGACACACTGAAGAGGCAAATAGAGCTTGTGTGAAAAATAAAAAGAAATTTGTGGAAATGTCCTATAAAATTTTAAAATATTAATGCTTTTTTGAATATGTATTCCATTCTCAGAAGGGATCTATATAAGAAATTTCTGTCCTGTGTTTTTTTTTAAAGTACCTAATCATAGAGTTCCCTTCTGGTATTGCTATCTCATTTAGCCTTGCTGTGTTTTTCTTACTTTGTGGGGAACATGTTCACAGGCATGGTATAAAAATAAACAACGATTGAAAAATTAGCATGGTTCCTACATTCAGCCTTGGAGTCCTGATTTAGCCTCTAAAAGACCATGTCTGCTGCCTAACCTACTTTCTGCCCTGTAGAAACTTTGCTTCTTAACCTTTAAAAGAGGGTAAAATTATGTGTTCTTAGTCACTTTTTTATTGCTATTAAAACTATTTGAACGGTATCTTCTACACCTGAGATTATCTCTTTTATCTCTTGTACTCTGTTGGTGATATTTGCATCTATGACTCCTGATCTCTTTCCAAGGGTTTCTATCTCCAGATTGTCTCCCTTTGTGGTTTCTTTATTGTTTCTATTACCATTTTTAGATCCTAAATGGTTTTGTTCCTTCACCTGTTTACCTGTGCTGTCCTTTAAAGGAGTTATTTATGTCCTTCTTAAAGTCCTTCATAATTTCTATCATCAACAGAAATTATGATTTTTAAATCAGAATCTTGCTTTTCAGGTGTGTTGGGGATTCCAGGGCTTTTTGTGGTGGGAGAACTGGGTTCTGATGTTGTCTAATCGCATTGGTTTCTGTTGCTTAGGTTCCTGTGCTTGCCTCTTGCCATCTGTTTATCTCTGATGTCAGTTGGTCTTGCTGTCTCTGATTGGAGTTTGTCCCTCTTGTGAGCCTGTGAGCCCGTGAGCCTGTGATCTTAGAAGTGAGTGCAGTCCTGACAGACTAGCTCTCTCTGGGTACAATTGGGGCATGGAGAGTTATGGTACAGGGTTAGGTTCAGGGTACAGAAACCTAGGGAAATAAATTAAAACCTTCAGATCCTACTAAAAATTCCTCTACTCAACAAAACTGGAAAATCTGGATAAAATGGATAATTTTCTAGACAGGTTCTAGGTACCCAGTATAAGCAGGATCAGAAAAACCATCTATACAGTCCCATAATCACTAAAGAAATAGAAGCAATCAATGTCTTTTAACCAATAAAATAAAATAAAATAAATGACCAGGAACAGATATTTTAGTGCAGAATTCTTTAAGTCCTTTAAAGAAGACGTAATACAAGACACTCTTCAAATCATTCCACAAAATAGAAACAGAAGGAACTCTACCTAATTTGTTTTATGAAATCACATTTACATTGATGCCTAAATCAAAAAAGGTACAACAAAGAAAGAGAGCTTCAGATCAATTTCCTTTATGAATATCATTGCAAAAATAGTCAATAAAATTCTCACAAACTGAATCCAAGAACACATCAAAACACATTCATCACAATAAAGTATGCTTCATCCAAGGGATGCAGGGAGGACTCAATATATGGAAAACCATCAATGTAATCCACTGTATAAACAAATTCAAAGAAGAAAACCATATGGTGATCTCATTAGATGCTAAAAAAGCATTTGACAAAATGCAACACCCCTTCATGATAAAAGTCCTGGAAAGAATAGGAATTCAAGGTCCATACCTAAACATAGTAAAAGCCATATACAGCAAGCCAGTAGCCAACATCAACCTAAATGAAGAGAAACTTGAAGAAAACCCATTAAAATCAGGGACTAGACCAGGGCTGCCCACTCACTCCCTGTCTATTCAATATAGTACTTGAAATTCTACCCAGAGCAATTAGATAAGAAAAGGAGATAAAAGAAATACAAATTGGAAAGGAAGAAATCAGAATATCACTATTTGCAGATGATGTGACAGTATACTTATGTGACCTCAAAAGTTCCACCGGTGAACTACAACTAACAAAGAACTTCAGCAGAGTTGCTTGGTATAAAATTAACTTAAACAAATCAGAGCCTTCCTCTATTCCTCTATAGATGGGCTAAGAAAAAAATAGGGAAAAGACACCCTTAACAATAGTCACAAATAATATAAAAATATCTTGGTTTAACTCTAACCAAGCAATTAAAAAATATGTATGACAAGAACTTCAAGTCCCTGAAGAAAGAAAATCAAAGAAGACTTCAGAAGATGGAAAGGTTTCCTATGGATTGGTAGGTTTAATAGTAAAAATGGCCATCTTGCCAAAAACAATCTATAGATTCAGTGCAATACCCATCAAAATTCCAACTCAATTCTTCAAAGATTTAGAAAAAGCAATTCTCACAATCATTTGGAAAAATCAAAACCCAGTATATTGCAAACTATTCACAACAATAAAAATATGTGGTGGAAGCATCATCCATGACCTCAAGTTGTACCACAGACCAATAATGATAAAAATTGCATGGTATTGGTACAGAGAAAGGCATGTAGATCAATGAAAGAAAACTGAAGACCCAGAAATGAACCCACATACTCACTTGATCTTTGACAAATGAGTTAAAACCATCGAGTGGAAAAAAGGCAGCATTTTCAGCAAATGGGACTAGTTCAACTGGATGTGAGCATGTAGAAGAATGCAAATTTATCCATTCTTATCTCCTTGAACAAAGCTCAAGTCCAAGTAGATCAAGGTCCTCCACATAAAACCATATACACTGAATCTAACAGAAAGAAAAAGTAGGGAAGAGCCTCCAACACACTGGCACAGGGGAAAAATTCCTGAAAAGAACACCAGTTGAAAAATGACAAATGGAACCTCATAAATTGCAAAGCTTCTGTAACACAAAAGACTCTGTCAATAGGATAAAATGGCAGCAAATATATTGGGAAAAGATCTTTATCAATTGTGCATCTGGTAGAAGGCTAATATCAAATATATACGAAGAAGTTAGACTCCAGAGAAATAAATAAGTCTGTAAAACAATGGAGTACAGAGTTTAACAAAGAATTCTCAACTGAGGAATATCAAATGATCAAAAAACATAAAGAGATGTTAAACTCATTAGTCATCAGGGAAATTCAAATCAAAGTGATCATGAAATTATACATCCCCCTTCAGAATGGCCAAGATCAAAAATTTGAGTGCAGATGCAGCCAAGGATGGGTAGAAATAGAAACACTCATCATTGTCAGTTGGATTGCAAGCTGGTATAACCACTATGGAAAACACCATGGAGGTTCCTCAGAAAATTGGCAATAGTACTACCTGCAGATTCACTTATACCACTTTTGGATATACCCAAAAGATGCTCCAACATATAACAAGGACACATGTTTCACTATGTTCATAGCAGCCTTATTTATAATAGCCAGAAGCTAGAAACAACCCAGATGTCCTTCAACAAAGGAATGGATACAGAAAATGTGGTATATCTACACAACGGAGTACTACTCAGCCAATAAAAACAATTACTTCATGAAATTCGCAGCCAAATGGATGGAACTATAAAATAATCATCCTGAATTAGGTAACCCATGCACAGAAGAACACACAGGTTATGTAGTCACTGGTGAGTGGATATTAGCCCAAAAGCTCAGAATACCCATGATGCAAGTCATAGACCACATAAAGCACAAGAAAAAGAAATATGAAAGTGTGGATGCTTCAGTTATACTTTGAAGGGGGAACAAAATAATCACAGGAGGTAGAGTGTAGGATGGACTTGGAATGAAGATTCAAGGGGTAGAGGAAAAAGAGGGCAGAGTTAGGTATGGGAGGAGACAAGAAAATGTACAGAGGGTCAGGAAATTGAACAGGGGTGTGTAGCAATGGGGGATGGGGAACTAGTATAGTCACCAGAAAGTTGCAGTTGCCAAAAAAGCAAGAGTCTCCCAGAACCCAAAAGGGATGGCATTGGCTAAAATATCCAACAGAGGGTAGAAAGACCTGTAGAGACCATATCCAGAGGTTAGGCATAGCCCTGGTTGAGAGATGAGCCACCCACCCATCTCCAAAATTTTAATCCAGAATTGCTCCTGTCAAAAGGAAATACAGGGACAAAGAATGGAGCAGAGACTGGAGGAAATGCCATCCATAGACTGCTTCACATGTTGATCCATCCCAGATGCAGCCACCAAACCTAGACACTATTGCTGATGCATACTATAGCAGTCTCCTGAGAGGCTCTGCCAGAACCTGACCAATACAGATCTGGATGCTTATAGCCAATCATCAGACTGAGCACAGTGTCCCCAACAGAGAAGTTATGGAAAGGATTGAAAGAAGTGAAGGGCTTTGTAATCCCATTGCAAGAACAGCAATATCAACCAAACTGACCCCCACGCCAGAGCTCCAAAGGACTAAACCACAAATCCAAGAGTACACATGGAGGAACCCATGACTCCACCTGCACATGTAACAGAGGATGGCCTTACCTGGCATCCCTGGAAGGAGAGACCTTGGTGCTGTGAAGGGTAATGCTACTGAGGTGAGGTGGGAGTGAGTACATGAGCACTCTCGTAGAAGCAAGGGGAGGCGAGATGGAATAGGGGGTTTGTGGAGGGGAAACCAGGAATGAGGATAACACTTGAAATGTAAAAAAGAAAAATCAGTTTAAAAAAAAGGAAAAAAGTTGAAAATGTTTTTATAAGCAACAAAGGAAGTTTTCTTTTATGTTCAATTGGCTTTCTGTTTGTTTCTTTTTGTTTATTTTTTGTTTACTGTTTTGTTGGCTAAAATGTTCAAGAGCAGGGTGGTAGCACCTACACAGATTCTGCTGAGGACTTCTTTTCTGTTCCTACCATAGCCATGGTATCAAATGGCCAAAGACTATGCAGTTGCTCACTCTGTCACATTTTTTATTGAAGTCCACAAATTCTGTCACAGCTTCCTCTAATTATAATTCTCTCCAAAGTGATCTACCAGAAAACACCATCAATATGAGTTACAGAATATATTACCAATGAGTCCAATTTTGGGGATAAGTTAAAAACATAGGACTTTGTTTTCCTCTTTCTCTACTAAAATTAATGTCATTTTTCAGTCTTAAAAGTCTATTAACTGGTAAAAAAAAAATAAGGGATTTTTTTGTGAATGAAAAACTAAACCATAAATGTTTGTTTATATCTCTTCAGTGTAAAAGCCCTGAAGATAACTTCCTAAGGGGGAGCAAATCCATAATTTGAAGAATATAATTTATGCTTCACAAAACTCTAGTCCACACATGATTTTGTGGATTCTTACTTTGCCTTCTAAACAGAAATACAGCGATTCCAGTAGTTCCTAAATCTCATACCCATTTTCTTATGGGATGGTTCATTTCTCCAGAATATCTACCAGCTTTAGAATCTGGCACCTTTTTAAAACTCCAGACTAAGAATGAAAATATTTGCAATGAGGAAAGAGCAAAGTCAGTTAATATTCAGTATGAAATTTAGCTGAAGCTAAATCTGTGCTTATTACTTTCTTCTTACTGAGCTACTCTCAGCAGGATTGCCAGAGCAAAACTTTTGACTTCATAAGAGTTCAGTAAGCATTGCAGGAATGAATATCCATTTAATACTGCAGATAGCACATATCCTCTGCTAATTCAACCACTGATAAATATTCACGGTTTCCACTGTGCTGGATAGTTTTACTTCAACTTGACATAACCTAAAATCATCTTAGACAAGGGAAACTCAGTTAATAAAATATTTTTAAAATACCAGACTGTGGGTCCTTAGGAATTTTTCTAAATTAGTGGTTGGCAGAAGAGGGTCCAGATCACTGTCAGGTATGCCATCCCTGAGATAGTAGTCCTGGGTTCTATAAGAAATCAGGCTGAGCAAGCCAACAGGCGCAAGCCAGAAAGCAGCACCCCTATATGACCTCTACATCAGCTCCTGCTTCCAGGTTCTTGTCCTGTCTAAATTCTGGGCTTTCAACCATTATAGCCTACAATGTGGAATTTTTTAATTGTCATTATTATTTATTATTGGTTCCATATTTTTTTCCTATAGTAAATATGGGGAATTCAAATTTTCTTGATTAAGCTTTGGGTTTATGAGTTTCTAGAATTTTTTTTGTCTTTCATCTTGAGTATCCTATTGCTTATATTTTTATAATCTTTTCTGAACATTAGGGTTAGCATTGTCTTCTTTTTCATATGGTTTTTATATTCTATTCTCTTTTTTTATTCATTTTTAAGTCTTACTAAGTGTATTTGTTCTATTTTTCAAAGCAAAGTCTATTGATTTAATTTTTTTATTTTTGGTCAGGGAAAACTTTTTGAAAGATTGATGAGCTCATTTTTGTCCAGGAAGACTCAGGAGTGGATTTGCATGGTCTCTCTTCTGGGACAGGGTTTCATTTAAGTCTATAGGGATTGTAGTTGAGGCAGCAAGGGTAGGCTTGATCTTTAGCAGTCACTGAAGTCAATGAAGACAGTAGGAGAGGAGGGGGTATTGATGTCCCAGGACTTCCCTCCTCTACCTTGCTGGATCTATTAAGACAATTAGTGACCATGTCTGAAATGAGTCTTCATGATTTAGACATGCACATTAACTCACTCCTGTCTCCCTAAGAGTCCTTTAACTCCCACCCTCTTCAGATGACTTCAGGCACAGAATGACAGACATGATTACCAAAGGAACTGCTGTGATACATAGCTTAGGCACCTTTCTTCCTGGACCCCGATGCTGTGAACACAGAGCTGGGTAGGAGCTTCTGCTTTTCTAAGGACCTGGTAGAATTACATGTTCAAAACCACCATCTCGTTGCCAATGAACCCTGAGCATCCAAAGCCAAGGATCTTATTAGCTCCTAGGCACACCGGACATTGCCCCATTTTTCCTCCGGTCTTGAAGAGATAAGAAAGGCATCCTCCACATAACTGGAATACAGATGGGGCCTAGGGCTTGGACAGTGTTTTGGATAAACTGCAGGGAGTGGTTCTAAAAGAAGTCCACTTGATTTTGACTCAATTTCCACATCAGCCACTTGGTTGTGTCTTCACAGACACACTTACGAGGATATTGCAGATCATTAGTAATACTGTATTTTGGATTTTCTATGAATGAGAGTATCCTCTCCACTTGCCAACCAAAAAGGTATACAGAAGCCGATGGACTAAAGACAAGACAAGGAGAAACTTACAAAATGGTTCTAAAAATAACACATAATTTTTTTAATAAGTTCAAATTTATTGAGTGTTTCATACTCAGCATTCTTTATATTGACAGACTATATAAAGTCCCTCAGCTCCTGAAAAATTCTGTTTTTGCACTAATGTATATATTGTCTAACAGCATAAATACTTTAGCTTAAATTGGCTAAGATTTGCATGTAAATACCTTTATCTTTTTTATTGCTTCCAAGATGATCTTTTATCTTGAATCTTGTAGATACCACACAGCTGAATTTAAAATAACTACATTATGAAAATCTCTGTGTTTAAAACTGGATTATTTATTTCATTTAAATTACTGCAATTTTTAATGAGAAAAATTAATCCATGTTTCCTTATTTTTTCCCTTGTGTGTACTGTGTGCTTTCCCCCTAATTTCTATCATTATTTCCTTTTGTTATATTTAGATGACTATAGACTACCAGAACTTTTGCATCATAAAAACAAGATAAAAATTCAAGGGGTAAATGAATGGAAATAAACAATTTTAATCAAAGTCTGAGAACTCACCTTAATCATTGAGTTCAAAGTAACTAAAATGATCAAATGAATGAATTAGCTTATGAAATAAAATACATTAAATAAAACTTGCCAAAATAGTAGCTGAAGTTATAAAGGGGAAAACAAATACAAATAAACAAATCCATACTTGGAGATGAAGGTATATTTTGTAAACAAAAAATATAACAGTGAATTTACTTCATAATGAATATAAACAGATATGATTAGTATTTATTATTATTATAGTAAATTACTAATTTTGATGACTCAAAATAATGAAAATTTTGTGCAAGAACATATGACTGGATCATATATTACTGTGCTAGAATCAAGTTATAAGGAAATGTTTGCTTTTTCTGTAAGTTCCAGTAGAACATATTTAATCATTGTGGTGTTTTTCCCTTGTCTTCTTTTCAAAACACATGTTCTGCAGTTTCTAAAATTTCTTCATATTTCTTTACTTATAGACTCATCCTCTTTGGAAGTCTGCTTGTAAGTTAACTCATGCCCATGATGTACCTCCTGATTCTCTTCTTAGTACTACATTTCACTCTGCATAAAACAGCAAACGTTTCTATAAATTCTTCTTCTTCTTCTTCTTCTTCTTCTTCTTCTTCTTCTTCTTCTTCTTCTTCTTCTTCTTCTTCTTCTTCTCCTCCTCTTCTCCTCCTCCTCCTCCTCCTCCTCCTCCTCCTCCTCCTCCTTTTTCTGAAGTAGATGATGCCTTCATAATTTCTATGTACTGGGACATAATATTTTCAGGAATTTTACTAAAGAAAGTAGTCTTATACTGCATGTAAGGGGCCAACTATAATATCACAGTATAAAAATTGAAAGCAGGAAACAAAAATATGTGTTGGTTCAGTTGTAACAACAACAGCATTAAAAAAATCATATTTTAAAACTAATGGGATTTTTTGATAGAATATAATCTATCATCTCCACTTAATTGGGGTTAAAATTTTAGTTGAGGTCTTAGTTTCAACTGCTTTTCTGCCAAATGAAGCCTGAAGCCTTCCTCTCTGATTTTTGTTTGAATATAAAAGTGTGGCAAAAAGTCATTAGTGTCCAATTTCAGGCCTTTATGCTTTCAGATATTATATTTCTTTGCAAATTAAAGATCTATAAAAATAGTTTTACTGCTTGGACTACAAATTCAGCCAAAGGCACACATATATTGTGATAATATTGTTTCAAAACATTGTATGTGTCATTTGCACTGTAATATCAAAATCTCTTTATATAGAAACCAGTGTTTAATTTCAGGGCATAGTACAGAATTATTTTGATCAATAAATAGGAAGTATCAAATACTTAAAAACAAAACTCCATGTAGATTACCTAATATTTAACAATCAATCTCATCAAAGCAACAGGAAAATTTGTCACATTAAATAACTAGTCAGAATTTGGAGAATTCCTAGTGCTGTACATGTGACCAGTCTTCATAATTTAATTTATTTACTAAAATGATACATATTTATGATCAAATATTATTAAAATGTTTTCATTGAGGTTATTGTTTATAGAATCAGGATATTGTATGTTTGCTCCTAAGAGTCTCAAAGATATTCTTTTCTTTTCAAGGATAAATTGTATTAATTATTTAAATTGACAATATCATTTGAGATTTTTTTCAAAACTAAATCACTAGCTAGTTGACTCAGTGTACATTATAGGTTGTTATAACACCAGATTAATTTGTCATTCCTTTTGTATTCTAGATTGCAAATGAAAAAGACTCTCTAGCCTCAAGATTTACTTGACTGCAGCATAATGCAGAGAAGTAAGAAAAGCTGAGACATTCAGTAATAGTTCACAAAAGACTTGTTTGACCTCTTGCAATTTACGAGAAAGGAAAATGTAATCTTTAGAATAAAATAAAACTTTTCTTGAGTAATACACAATTAGGAATTCTGAGGAGGTATGTGTATGTATGTTTTCAAGGATGACCACTTTGCAATAAACAAGCAACAATAGTAAGAATCCCTGAGAGAGGCTAATGCTCGACTCCTAGTAGTCATTAGTTGCTGTAGTTCTTTGTCTAAGGGTAAGAAAAATATCACCTTGCCATGTTAATAAGTTCTTAGATATTATAATTTTCCAGTCTTGTTTATTTAGGCATATCTTGGAAACACTTTCACAGCAGACTTTCTGGTATTTTGGCTCTTAAAATCTCCCTTACAATGTTGTCTGAGTTACAGATGTAGATTTAATCATTAGGGATAAGATCTGTATAGTCTGTTGTTGTCTATAGTTTCCAGCTATAATTTTCTCTGATGGTCTCTGTTTTCAGTGAAGAGAGACTTCTTTGATGAAGGATGGTAGCTACACTTCTCTGTGAGGATAAGAATAAGATTTAGAATGCAATAATTATGCTAGTTTAACAATGACAGAAGATTATTTCCTAAGGTCTATTGCCTTATATAACCCATGTGTATGTTATTATGCATTATTTTCTTCTTACTGAATAGAACTTAAATTCAATAGTTGGTAGTTGCTACCAAGATGTGAGTATTACTTAGTACACTTTTTATGTATATCCTGCTATACTAGTCATTGTTGTATTGATAGGATTGTTTAATTGCTTCCACTCTTAGCAGCTTAGATAGTATTTTCTGGGACCATGAGAGTTAGACTGAAGGAAAAGTGCTTTCAGGTGAGATTCATGTAAAATTATCTACATCCTGTGTACTAACTATGCAGTTTTTTAAACAATAGGGCAAATTCTCAACCCAGAAGAAGCAAACAAGGGCAATGTCTATAATGTAGTTTGTTTAGGGAATTATTTGGATTAGACGACAAAATTCCAATTGGCTTCAGCATAGAAGTCCTAGAAAAATTATGACTTGAGAAAACATACTTTAACATAATAAAGGCTATATAGGACAAATTCACAGTGAAAATAATTATACATATAGAAAAATTCACAGCAACCCCATTAAAATTAGTAATAAAATAGAACTAACCTGTAGTTCCACACATTTTCAATATACTGCAGGAAGCACTAGCTGGAGCAGTAATGAAAAGATGAAAATTAAAGAGGTTCATAAAAGAAAAGAGTAAAAATTTCTCAATTTTTAGACAATGTAAGATACATTTAAAATTCCCCCAAATTCCATCAGCATTCTTCTAAAAACAATCAACAATTTTTACAAAGTGGCAGAGTGCAAAATCAACTTAACAAAAATAAGTAGTTTTTCTTTACAGCATCAACAGAAGCAATGAGAAAAAGATCATGGATATACTCCCACTGACAAAAGCATCAAAGATACTACAATGTCTTGGAATAAATTAGCCAAGAAGGCAAAAGACCTACACAATGAATAAGGCAATCTCCAAAGAAAGATTGCAGCCGACACTAGGAAATGGAAAGAGATCTTATGTTCATAGATTTGCAGACTTAATAGTGTCAAAATAACTATCCTACGAAGAGCAATTTACACATTCAAAAGACTTGCATTCAAAATTGAAATACCCACAAACACCATAGAAATAGAAAAAAAACCCTCCTAATCTACATATGATATGAGAAAAGGCCTTAGATATCCAAAGCATTCTGAAATCTTGTCAAACCAAAAAGCTTCCTTACAAAGAATCAGTCAACTGGAGGAGAGGAAGCTCACAGTAGGGAAGGGAAGATTTGTCAGCTATATATTTGACAGGGGATTTATATCTACAGTGAACAACAAACTCAAAAACAAGAATCAAGGAATCAAATGGCCAACAAAAACTAGACCACAGATCTAAACAAAGTTCTCAATAAAACAAATAAAATGGTTAAGAAAGTATTTATGTGAAAGGAAATGGTGATCTAAAATAAAAAGTTAATTTAAATTGCTCCATTGGGATGCTGAAGGAGATTAATGGAATTCGGAGTGAATGTGTCAGTTAAACATACCTTCATAAGAGAAGTGAATTTTGTATTTTTTACGACTCATTTAAATTAATTAGTTCATTCTGTCTAACAATGTTAAGTTTGAGCCTTCACTAAGTCTATTCTTGGCAACAGCCAAGAATACAACATGAAATACATTATATCTTCCTATAAGCAATTGTACTGGTAATAAGTACAGAGAATATAAGCAATGATCTAAAAAAATTTCAAAGCCATTAAATTTAAAAAGGTGCTTAATACAACAGAGAGAATTAAGGTGGATGTTAGGAAGCAACAATTGCTGGAATGGTAAGATATGCACAATGCTCAGAAAGTGACATCCACATGTCTGTGGCTACCAATAGCTGTGTAACTGGATTTAATGCCCACTGAATAGAAGACAAAACCTCCCAGAGAAAATGAAATTTAAATAACATCAGCCTTCATGGATAGAAATGTTGGTATGTTGGAAAATGCACATAAATCATCATATAGAAATGTTGAGAACCAAGTTAGAGATTCAGATTTAAGGCTGGAGACAGAGGAGAGCTAGAGCTTTCAAGACAGATAGTATCTTGTAAGTATTCTTCAGAAGTGTGCCTTTGTAGTGCTAGTCAGTGATGGGAGAGAATCCATGTGGAAAAACACATGGTGAAGAAACAAGAAATTATGGCCAAGCATATAATTAAATTGTTTAAGGACATGAACATTCAAGGTGAAAAAAAGAAAAAAAAAAAACCTTCCGTTGAACACCTAGAAAGCTATCTAACATTATAAGGTGCATATAATTCTGGAAATATTATAATATTATCCTATCAAAATGACCAAAACATTTTTCTAGTCTTATGAAGAAACATAAGATGAATTTTTATTTTCAACCAATATAGTATATACAGTGGTCACATAATGAGTAGATTGGAGTTAACTTAGAAATAAAGCATCTCTTTGTTTATATTTTTATATTCATAAACTATTAATCACAAGATAATTATAGAGAGATTTATGCAAACACAGCTTTATTTAATCATTTGAAGTTTAAGTTATAAGAGTGAGTTCAGGGGTTGGGGAGATTATTCAGTTTGTAAATACTTGGTGCATAAACATGAAGAATTGAGGTAAATCTGCAAACCAATGAAAAGAAAATACAGAGAAAGAAGAAGGGGAAAGGAGGAAGAAGAGCAAGAGAAGGAGGAGGAAAGGGCAGCCAGATGTGGTGATACATGCTTTCGATACCAGAACTAAAGTGGTAGAGACAGTAATATTCTTGGGGTTTGTCAGCCAGCAGCATCTAGTTGGCATACTACAGGCTAGTGATAAAATTAGGATAAGCAGGTCTGGAGAAGAAATAACATCCTAAATTGTCTTCTGACCATATGTAAGTGCATATGGATGTGGACTTACACACAGATGTGCAAAAACTCACAAACAAAGTTCAGCATAAATAGCCCCATTTCCACTACATGTAAATGCCCAAATCTGGCAAGATATTGATTCAAGGTCATTACAATGAAGCATCTCCTAATCTATTCCACTAGTCACTAGCCTAAGCTCAGAGCTTTGGCCTGCCTCTTTGAAAAATGCCTTTACACGTGTAAGCTTCTGTCTTTGAACTAAGGTTGAAAATTGATATGTCAGGGAGGAATCTGGATTCATCAAGGGTGATCAAGCAGTCCTTGGTGTTTTTCTATCAATGAAGGAAGCTATCTATCAATTCTAGAACTGTGGATTGTTACACATATTTCAGATAGTTTAACCCTACTAACACATAAGAAACTAAGGTGTGATAGTAGTATTTGTTGTCAACTTGACTATATTTGGACATACCTAAGATCCAAGAAAGCTTTTTCTTTCTTAGTACATTGACCTGAGAGACCTACACAAAATATGGATCATCTGAGGTCAAAGGATTATTGTAAGTTTGGATCACAGCTTCTGGCGGCAGCCTACATCAAAGGAAATGGAAGGAAGCTATTGCTTCTTTCTTGCTTGTCCCCACTCCCATAGGTAAGTTCATTTTTCTTGTTCCCGAGCCACCCTTTTACTGGTATTTAAACCCACTTTTTTGGAATTCCACTTTAAACTGAAAACTGACAGTTCTGTAGGATCTCCCTGGTACCCCAGGCCTTATTGAGAGTGGTAAGATATCCAGTTTTGTGTACTAAACAGCTAAAGGCAGAAGAGAGATCAGGGTGTTTCTTTTGAGTCCCAGACATTGCTGAAATGCATGATGCTTGAATGTTTCCTATTGACTGCATGTGTGTCATGCTTGAGAGGTTCTTAGTCTTCTAGGATTTTCAATAATCGAACTTATTACCGGGACATAACAACCTCATTTACAGTTCTAGAGATATCATTAAAGGTTTGAACAACATGTAGGAAAGATGGTCATCAGCACTATAAATTGGTATTGTCCAGAAACCCCAGAAACACCCAGCCAAGAGCTGCTTTAATCTGACATCACTTTTGGTAAGAATGTATCTTTATGCTCTCTACAGCCAAATAGCTGACAATGGAAAAGTTAGAAATCCTAATTGGTTGTGGATGGTAATATGGAATTAGAAGATCTTTATTCTATCCCACAGCTAACAGATTAGATGGTGATTGTTGGAAATTTGAGTTATCATTCAGGTACACAATTCTGAAAAATTTATACAAATATATTTTACATTTTAACAGCATATTTTCAATAGAATGCGTTACTATCCAAATCTAAGAAGAGAATGTCTAAGATTTTATCCAAGAATAAGGAATATTTATGAATTGAGAATCACTGGACTCTGTTGGAATTAAACGCATTAGGCTCTGGCTAGGACATGTCATTTTTCTGTTTTTAAAATGCTATTTAAAAAATTGCAAACTAAAAAAAAAATCACTGATGAACTTTTTATAAATAAACTATGTTAAAAGTGTTATCACTTACTTGCTTTTATCATGTGAAGAAATATGAGAAGGTATTCTGTATTGAAATATGTTTTATCCATGACAGATTCTAAAATATAGGATGGATAGTAGATGAGTTCATATAAAGCTAATTTAGTAAAACTACATTACCCATAGTGTAGCACTATTAATTCTCTAGAAAGCAAGTTGCATTTTGATTGCAACAGTTACGACATTAAAAAACAGAATGAGATAAATATGGAAATATGCTGTTGATAAAACTATTTCACCTTTCTTTTATCAATACTCCTTTATCTTCAATATTAGCATAAAATCAATGGATATATGAAGATTCATTTGAAAGTTAGGTGTGCTATATTTTAAAGTTGTCATTCTGTCTTAACCAGTTTTACCTAGTTTCAGAAGGCAGGCAGGGCATTTTTCAGTGGTTTATGACTTATTCTACCTGAAGCTCTAGTCAATATTATTCAAACATGTGCATGCTTTTTCTGGGGAAAGGGATTAAATCCATCAGTGAGTGTCCCATCCAAAATATTCACCAGAGTAAATTTATACAATAAACTAAACACATTTGGACAGAAATCACAGCCCAACAGCACAGGGTATTTTCTGTGCTTGAATTCCATTCTTGATAATAATAGACAATCCCTCACAATTCAAAGGCAGTTCTGTACTTTCTCAGGCTGACAACTGTTGTCCTTGTTGGGGTAGTACTCTCAAGATAAATTATGAATGCAACGTGAAAGCTGTAAAATTTGTTGTATCTTCTATTATCTCCATGTTAAAGGCCACAAAAGCTCTTCAGTGAAGTCAGCCATTAAGAAATGACAGGTATTGCTATCAGCCTTCTTTATTGCCTATTACCTGCAATGACAGCAGCTGCTACACCACCACTCTACAGCCTATCACATTATTTGCAGCTAAAGCCAGCTACTGTGTCATTTGGGCTCATTTTCTTGACAGTGCCATCATAAATCCATGCAGCTGCGGGGTAACTGTCGACTGCCTCGATTATCTTCATAGCCAGAATGAATCTTGAAATGTGTGTAACAGGCAATGACTGTTATGGATCAGGCACAAGGGCCATTCTCAATCCATCCTGTCAGGCCTGTGAAGCAATGCCTCTCACAAAGACAGTTCCTAAACTACTGTCATGTAACTGAGTAAAGTACATGAACTTTGAGAAATATAGAGGCTTTGCTAGGGAACCATGAGCCATGTCCAGTTACTACAGGAACCTCTCTATAAGATCACATTGCTTTCTAACAGGACATTTTTAAAGGTAAAGCACACTCTTTGGCATTTCATATATGAGAGCAATGCCTATTTAAGGAAATAAAATATCAAGTATTTGCTTGAGGAAGAGAAAGCATTAGCCTATTCTCATATAATAAGTACAGAAGACTCTCTTACTCTTTGTTACTGTTTCCTTGTAACTTTGGGTTTAGTTCTGGTGATTCATTGGGCACGCAGAGTTCCTACATGCTGAAGCCAAGGTTGCCTTAGGGCTTTCACCCAGGAGGCTCCACATTCATCTTCATCTACTGAATTTCTTCATGATGTCATTTCTCTTTGTAAAAAATGTTAAACCGGGGTTGGGGATTTGGCTCAGTGGTAGAGCGCTTGCCTAGGAAGCACAAGGTCCTGGGTTCGATTCCCCAGCCCCGAAAAAAAAAAAAGAAAAAAGAATATTTAAAAAAAAATGTTAAACCATCTTTTTAAAGAAAACATAGACTGTGATTGTACTAAGCTGCCCGAAAACCACTAAGTAAATGTATTTAATATCTCAAATGTTCAATTTTTCTTTAATTTGTTAAGTCACCTACCATTCTTAGACTATCATTTGCTGTGACAGTGTCTAGAAGGCCTTCTACTAGTGTTTAGTTCAAGCCTAATGAAGGTATGTCATCAGCAAATATCTCTACTTCTTCGGCTTTGTAGTGAAAAATTTCACTCTCTGTTTAAACACTATCTCCTGAAGAAATATTATGTTATTAAGTTACTATTCTGCACAAGGCTTGGTTTATTGAAGAATGTTTGTACAAAGTAATAGGTTTCCCTAAAACAGTATGTTATCCTGTTAAAATAGATTAGAGAACAATGTATGCTATTTTGATTATGAAAGTCATGTTAAAAGTTTATGAAAGATTACTGGGAGTCCATTGGTAAGATGCTCAGCTGGTAAAGGTACGTACCACCAAACAGGAAGACATTCAATTAAGACTTAATCATTGTCATGTGGCTATCAGTGGTGAGGCTGGAGAATCTAACCACAGGCCTAACACCCATTTACACTACATTCTTAATAAATGTTCAGCCTAAATTTAGGTAATTGTGTTACCCAAACTTAGTTAAAGGTAACATCATCATAATCTTAAGGATTATGCATCATTACCAACCTTAGAAACTTACTAATTGTAAAATATATCAGAAAGTGGTTTGTTGGCGAAAATAAAGGAATATGAGTTAAAAGATGCTAAAGTAGTTGGAATTCAGAAGACACAAGGATGCGGTAATTAACTTGTTGTTCATAAGAAGCAAGGAATGCTATCCTCATTGGTATTTAAAGGGAATTTGGGTTAAAATATATGAGGACGTTTTAGACTAACACAATGTTATGCTCTCTTAAATCTTATACTATGACATTTACAGAAAATAAAAATTTTAGTGGCATACTAGTATTCTTACATAAAATAAATACAAAAGCCTAGTTAAAACATAAAATTCCATGTACCATCAGAGATGAAAGAAGCATATTTAATTCATGTACTTTCAAATATGTGCACCATGGGGACACTTTTATCTGAGAGTTATATTCTATGACATCAATTTATACTTGTTCTACTATGGCTTTATCAGTCAACTTTTAAAATAATTATATGACTTTAAAGTTAAACTTTTTTTTACTTGATTACCAATTAAAGTGAAAAGGTTTGTATATAATTAGAACAGGTTAAATATTCATCAGTGAGTATGTGTAGGTCACTTCCTCAAGCAGAAATAGATTTGCAATTTATTAATATAAAAATAATTTTAAAGAATAGATTAAATAATAAAATTAGAGTACTGCATGTGTTATAAGTTTAAGGCAATAATATGTAAATACATCCAAATTTGCCAGTCCCTGAAGAGTATAGTGTAGATTTTAAGATGATGAGTATAACATTAGAAATGGTGATAGTCACTGTTTCTGCCTGAACCTGGAGCTGACCCAGTTTCACCACTTTCTGTACCAAAAATCCTTAGGGAAGAGAGCTGGACTCTCAGAAGTACAGACAATCCTGAAGCTCAGGGGAGACCACCACTTCTGCTCACATTCCTGGCCTAAGAGGAACCTGCCTGGAGCCCTCTAGCCACAGGAACTTAGGAGCAGTGAGGGGTAGGATCCCTCCTGTCTTTGCCTGCACCCAGAGCTGAAAGCCAGTCTCCAGGAGCTCTGACAGACCTCAGAGCAGAGGTAAGACCATCATTTCTGCTATAAGGGACCTGCCTGGAGCCCTCAGGACACAGGAACCCAGAGCAGTCTGGGACAGGATACTTCTGCCTACACATAATACTACAGCTCTCTGCAAACAGATACCCTGGGGGAGAGAGCTGGACTCTTAGTAATGCAGATAATCCCAAAAGCACAGGTGAGAACACCATTTCAGCTCACATTCCAGGCCAAAGAGGAATCTGCCTGGAGCCCTCTGGACACAGGAACTGAAGAGCAGTCTGGGTCATGATTCTTTAGGTTTCTGCCTGTGCTCACAACTGAACCTGTGACATATCTCTCTCTACCCAGATTCTGCCAGGAGAAAGCCTGTCTCCAGGAGTGCTGACACACAGGCTTACAGCAGGGTCAAGCCACTAACAGAGACAGCAACACCAGCTAACACCAGAGTTAACCAGATGGCAAGAGACAACTGCAGGAATCTAAGCAAAAGGAACCAAGTCTCCATGGAATAATTAGAATCCAGTAATCCCACTGAGGCAAATACTGGATATCCCAACACACCAGAAAAGCAGGATTTGGATTTAAAATCACATCTCATGATGTGAATAGAGGACTTTAAGACAGATTTAAATAACTTCATTAAAGAAATAGAAGACAACACAGGTAAAGAAGTAGATGCACTTAAAGAAGAAACACACACACATAAACACACACACACACACACACACACACAAACCCTTAAAAAATTACAAGAAAACACCACCAAACAAGTGAAGGAATTGAATAAATACATCCAGGATTTAAAAATGGAAATAGAAACAATAAAGAAATCACAAAGTAGAACAACCCTGGAGGTAGAAAACCTAAGAAAGAGATCAGAAGTCATAGACACAAGCATCACCAGCAGAATACAAGAAATAAAAGAGAGAATCTCAGGGGTAGAAGATACCATAGAAAACATCGACACAATTGTCAAAGATGATATAATACACAGAAAGCTCCTAACCCAAAGGCCAGTGAATATCTTCGACAAAATTATAGAAGAAAACTTCCCTAACCTAAAGAAAGAGATGTCCATAAACATACCAGAAGTCTACGGAACTCCAAATAGATTGGACCAGAAAAGAAATTTCTCCCATCACATAATAGTCAAAACACCAAATGCACAAAAGAAAGAAAGAATATTAAAAGCAGTAAGGGAAAATGGTCAAGTAACACATAAAGGCAGACCTATCAGAATTGCACCAGACTTCTTGCTAGAGACTATGAAAGCCAGATGATATTGAGCAGATCTCATACAGACCCTAAGAGAACACAAATGTCAGTCCAGGCTACTATATCCAGCAAATTTCTCAATTACCATATATGGAGAAACCAAGATATTCCATGACAAAAACAAACTTACACAATATCTTTTCCCAAATCAAGGCCTAGAAAGGAAAATAATTGCAAAACTACAACACAAGGAAGGAAACTATACCTTAGAAAAAGCAAGAAAGTAATCCTCTTGCAACAAACCCAAAAGAAGATAGGCACACAATCATAATTCCTCCTTTAACAACAAAAATAAAATCATCTTTCAACAAAAAGTTATCAAAAAAGACAAGGAATGTCACTTCATATTCATCAAAGAAAAAAATCTACAAAGATGAACTCTCAATTCTGAACACCTATGCTCCAAATGCAAGGGCACCCACATTCATAAAAGAAAGCTTACTAAAGCTCAAAGCATGCTTTAATAGAGCATGTCTCAATGACAGTAGAATACTTCAACACTCCACTCTCATAAATGAACAGATCACGGAAACAGATCATGGAAAATAAATAGAGACACAGTGAAACTAATGGAAGTTATGAACCAAATAGATTTAACAGATATTTATAGAACAATTCATACTAAAACAAAAGAATATATCTTCTTCTTAGCACCCCATGGAAACATTTCAAAAATTGACCATATACTTAGTCATAAAATAGGACTTAGTAGATACAAGGAGTTTGAAATAATCCTACACATTCTGTCAGATAACCATGGACTAAGACTGATCTTCCATAACAACAACAACAACAACAACAACAACAACAACAACAACAACAACAGAAAGCCCCCACACACATGGAAGCTGAACAATGATCTATTCAATGAAAACTTTCTCAAGGAAGAAATAAAGAAAGAAATAAAACTTTTTTTTTAGAATTTCATGAAATGAAGGCACAAAATACCTGAACTTGTGGAAACCGATGAAAGCATAAGAGGAAAACTCACAGCTCTGAGTTCCTGCAAAGAAAACTGGAGAACGCATACACTAACAGCTTAACAGCACACCCGAAAATTCTAGAATAAAAAGAAGAAAATTCACCCAAGAGGAGTAGATAGCAGGAAATAATTAAATTCAGAGCTAAAATCAAACAAATAGAAACGAAAAGAACTATATAAAGAGCCAAAAAAAACCAGGAGCTGGATCTTTGAGAACATCAACAAGATCGATTAGCCCTTAGCCAGACAAACAAGAGGGCAAAGAAAGAGTATCCAAACTAACAAAATCAGAAATGAAAAGGGACACATAACAACAGAGGAACTTCAAGAACTCACCAGAGCCTACAAAAAAAGCCTACAATCAAAACAAATAAACTGGAAAATCAGGATGAAATGGAATATTTTTTAAGCAGATAGCAGGTACCAAAGTTAAATTAGATCAGATAAACAATCGAAACAGTTCCATAACTCTGAAAGAAATAGAAACAGCCATTAAAAGTCTTCCAACCAAAAAAGGGGCCAGGAAACAGGATCTAGTGCAAAATTCTATCAGAACTTCACAGAGGACCTAATATCAATACTTTCCAATCTATTCCACAGAATAGACACAAAAGGAACACTACCCAATTCCTTCAATGAAGCCACAATTATGCTTATACCTAAAGCACAGAAAGACCCAACAAGAAAGAGAACTTCAGACCAAAAATTCAAGGCCCATACCTAAACACAGTAAAGTAATATATAGCAAAGCAGTACGCAACATCAAACTAGATGGAGAGAAACTTGAAGCAATCCTACTAATCTGGGATGAGACAAGGCTGCTCACTCTCTCCCTACTTACTCAATTTAGTTCTTGAAGTTCTAGCCAGAGCAATCAGACAACTAAAGAAAGTCAAAGGGATACAAATTGAAAAGGAAGAAGTGAAAATATCACTATTTGCAGATGATTTGATAGTATATTTAAGTGGCCCCAAAAGTTCCACCAGAGATCTCCTAAGCCTGATAAACAACTTCAACAAAGTGGCTGGATATAAAAAAAATTATATCAAACAAATCAGTATCCTTGTTCTACTCAAAGGATAAATAGGCTGAGAAGGAAATTAGAGAAATGATAACTTTATAATATTCACAAATAATACAAAATACCTCGGTGTGACTCAAACCGAGCAAGTGAAACATCTGTATGACAAGAACTTCAAGTGTCTGAAGAAAGAAATTGAAGAAGATCTCAGAAGATGGAAAGATCTCCCAGGCTCATGGATTGGCAGGATTAATATTGTAAAAATAGCCATTTTGCCAAAAGCGATCTACAGGTTCAATGCAATCCCCATCAAAATACCAATCCAATTCTTCAAAGAGTTAGACAGAACAATTTGCAAATTCATCTGGAATAACAAAAAACCCAGGATAGTGAAAACTATTCTTATTCACCATCCCTGATCTCAAGTTGTATATTCCTGTGCTGGAATTTGTATTCTCTTAGGGTCTGTATCACATCTGTCCAGGATCTTCTGGCTTTCATAGTATTTGGTGAGAATTCAGGTGTAATTCTTACAGGTCTTCCTTTATATGTTAACCTTTTCCCCTTATTACTTTTAATATTCTTTTGTTTGTTTGGTGTATTTGATATTTTGGCTATTATGTGACAGGAGGTATTTCTTTTCTATTTGGAGTTCTGCAGACTTCTGGTATGTTTATGGGCATAACTTTCTCTAGGTTAGGGAAGTTTTCTTCTATAATTTTGTTGAATATATTTACTGGCCCTTAAGTTGGGAGTCTTCATTCTCTTCTATACCCATTTTCCTTAGGTTTGATCTTTTCATTGTGTCCTGGATTTCCTGTTTTATGCTAGGTGCTCTTTGTATTTTACCTTATCTTTGATGGTTGTGCATATGTTTTCTATAGTATCTTCTGTTCCTGAGATACTCTCTTCTATTTCTTGTATTCTGTTGGTGATACTTGCTTCTATGGCTCTTGATCTACTCCCTAGGTTTTCTATCTCCAGGGTTGTCTCCCTTTGTGCTTTCTTTATTGTTTCTATTTCCATTTTTAAGTCCTGGATGGTTTTGTTCAATTCCTTCACTTGCTTGGTTTTGTTTTCTTTTAACTCTTTAGGGGATTTTTGTGTTTCCTCTTTAAGTTCTTCTACTTGTTTACTTGTATTTCCTTCAGGAAGTCTTGTATCCAGTATTTGCTTGGTGGGAGAGCTGGGCTCTGATGATGCCAAGTCGTCTTGGTTTCTGTTGCTTAGGTTCTTGTGTTTGCCTTTTGCCATCAGGTTTTCTCTGCTGTTAGCTTGTCCTGCTGTCTCTGACAATGGCTTTACCCTCCTGTAGGTCTGTGTCTTGCACTCCTGTAGACCTGTTTTCTTTCAGCCAGATCTGGGCACAGAGAGTTCTGCTATCAGGTATGTAGGTGCTTCTGGTGACTGGCTTTCAGCTCTTGATGCAGTCAGAAACCTGAATGCTCCTGTCCCTGAATGCACCTAGGTCCCTGTGCCCAGAGGGCACAGATAGCCCTAGCCAATTTCCTCTAGGGTCAGGAATGTTGGCTGAGAGTATTCTCCTCTTAGTTCTCAGAAGTGTCCTCACTTCTGAAGGTTCATCTCTCTCCCCCACAGGATTTGGGTGCAGGGATCTGTGTGACTGGTTCAGTTCTGTTCAGGGTACAGGCAGAAACCAGTATTTTACTGCTGCTGACTGCTCCTATATTCCTGTACCCAGAAACACTATGTAGTTTCTTCTTGGGCTAGGGATGTTGGCAGAAACGGCAGAAGTGGTGATCTGTCCTGAGGACTCAGGGTTGACTAGACTTCTGGGAGTTCAGCTCTCTCCCTCATAGGATTTGGGTGCAGGGAACTGGGGGATTGGTTTAGTTCCTAGATTTTAGTTCTACGTTTACATCCTTGATTGTTTGACTCAATTTGTTCACCTGCTTGGTTGTGTTTTACTGCAGTTCTCTAAGGAAATTTTGTGTTTCCCTTAAGGGCTTCTACCTGTTTACCTGTGTTCTTCTTTGTTTCTTTAAGAGTGTCATTTATGTCCTTCTTAATGTCCTCTATCATCATCATGAGATGTGATTTTAAATCCAAATCTTGCTTTTCTGGTGTGTTTCAATATCCAGTACTGGCTACCTTGGGAGAACTGGGTTCTGATGATTCGAAGTAGTCTTGGTTTTTGTTGATAAGGCTCTTGTGCTTGCTTCTTGCCATCTGGTTATCTCTGATGTTAGTTTGTCTTGCTGTCTCTGACCAGAGCTTGTCTCTTCTGTGGCCTTGTGATCCTGTGATCTTAGAAGTGAGGTTACTCCTGGGAAACCAGTACTCTCTGAGTAGATTTTGAGTTCAGAGAACTATGGGACAGCCTAATCTCTGTGCATAGATGGAGACTGGAAGGGTCCTGACCAGACTCCTCAGTGGGTTTTGTGCCCTGTGCACTTCTGGTGGTTCCCCCTTTGGACAGTTAGTGGAGTGAAAATGGCATCTCACTTGTTAATGAGTGTGAGTGCTCTTGGGAGATCAGCTTTCTCCTGGCAGGTTTTGGGTCCAGAGGGCTGTGGGACAGCCTTAGCTCTGGGTACAGATAGAGACTGAAAGCTAGAAAGTTCTTATACCAGCAATTTGAAAGAACATCTGAAAATTCTGGAAAAAAATGTAGAAGATACCAGTACACCAAAGAGGAGTAGAAGTCAGGAAATAATCAAAATCAGGGCTGAAATCAATCACTTACAAACAAAGAAAACAATACAAATAATCAATGAAACGAAGAATTGTTTTTCTTTTTTTAGAAAACCAATATGATAGACATTTTCTTAGCCAAAGTAACCAAAAGACAGAGAGACACTACCCAATAAAAAGAAAATTCAGAAATGAAAAGAGGTATAACAGACACTGAGGAAATTTAAAGAATAGTTACATCATACTTCAACATCCTTTAAAATTTTAATAAATGATTGATTTTTGTAGACAAATACCACTTATAAAAGTTAAATCAGGACCCAACTAACAATTTAAACAGTCCTCTACATAAGCAACCCCCAAAATCCTACCACAGAACTACAGCTATAGCTGAAAAACTGCTGAAAACCTGAGTCAGCAAAGTGGCTAGATACAAAATTAACTCAAGGAAATCAATAACTCTTCTTTATGCAAGTGACAAATATGTGGAGAAAGAAAATGGTTCTCTCTACAATAACCATGAATAATATAAATTATCTTCGTGTAACTCTATCCAAGCAAGTGAAAAGATCTGTATGACAAGAAGTTAAAGTTTCTCAAAAAAGAAAGTGAAGAAGATATGAAAATATGGAAAGTTCGCCCATGCTCATGGACAGGCAGGATTATTGTAGTGAAAATGGTCACATTACCAAAAGCAACCTACATATTCAATGCAATTTGTATTAAAATTCCAACACAAATTTTAATAGACCTTGATAAGAACAATTCTCAGCTTTATGTGGAATAAAATCAAAACCAACCCAAAACAATCCTGAACAGCAAAAGAACTTTGGGAGATATCACCATCCCTGACCCTAAGCTGTATTACACAGCAATAGTGATAAAACTGCGTGGTATTGGTAACGAAAAAGACAAGGTGATCAATTAAATTAAAGACCGAGAAAAAATGCATATCCTCTATGGTCACTTGATTTTTTGATAAAGAATCCAAAACCAAACAATGGAAAAATGAAAAGAGCTTAAACAAAGAGAGGTCAACTTACTGGATATCTACTTGTATAAAAATGAAAGTAGATTCTTACTTATCCACCCTTCATAAATCTTAAGTCCGAGTGGATCTAGGACCTCAATATAAAACCTGATATACCATTGAAGAGAAAGTGGGAAATAGCTTTGAATGCATTGGTACATGAGACAACTTCATGAACCAAGTACCAATGGATCAGGAGCTAAGATGAATGACAAATGGGACCTCATGAAACTGTAAAACTCTGTAATGCAAAGAATACTTGTCAACAGAACAAAATAACAGCCTGCATATTAGAAAAGGATGTTTCAACAGCCCTATATCTTACAAAGGGCAAACACTAACAACAAAAGTAACCCAATTAAAAATGGGCACAGTGCTAAACAATGACTTCCCAACAGAAGAATGCTGAGAAGTACTTAAGGAAATTATTCAAAGTCCTTAGTCAACAGGAAAATGCAAATCAAAACAACTCTTAAGATTTCCATCTTATACCAGTCAGAATGCCTAAGATCAAAAAGTCAAGTTATAGCACATACTGGCAAGGATGTTCAGCAAGAACAACACTCCTCTATTTCTGGTGTGAGTGCCAACATGTACAACCACTTTAAAAGTCAATTTAGCAGTTTCTCAAAAATAGTTGTAACCCAAGACTCAGCTGTATCACTCCTGGGCATATGCCCAAAAGCTGCCCCACTAAACCACAAGAAAATTTGCTCAATTATGTTTGTAGAAGCTTTATTCAAATGCCCCTAAACTGGAAACAACCTAGATGTTCCTCAACTTAGGTTGATAAAGAAAATGTGGTACATCTTCACAATGGAGTACTATTCAGCTATTAAAAACTAAGACATCATGAATTTTGCAGGCAAATGGATGGATCTTGAGAATGTCTTCTTGATCGAAGTAATGTAGAACCAAAATAACACACCCAAAAGGCATATACTTGTAAGAGATATTAGCTATAAAACACAGAAAACCAATTATATACTCCTCAGACGCAAATAAGCCAATCAAGAAGAAAGGCATATTTGATGACACTAGAATCTCACATAGAAGGGGGAATAAAATAGTCATACGAGGCAGATGAAGAGAGTATGAGGAGTGTAAAGGGCAGAGGTTCAGGATCAGAAGTGGGGTTGTATAGGAGGGATGGCCAAATGGTTATGAAAATGAATGGAAATCTTCAGCTGACAGGAGTGGGGAAGTAGAGGCCATCTCTAGGAAGAGATAGAGACCTGATAAGTGAGATGCCTAAAAGTCAATGAGGCTGTCCTTGACTGTGAGTCACAGTGTTGAGAATATGTAATCAGAAAAACCCACCTCTTTTTGGGGACAGGAACACCAAAAGAATGATAGGAACACTAACCTGCCCACAAAAATTTCAACTGCAAATTTATCCTGTCTACCAGAAATGCAAGAATGAGGGATGGAGCAGAGACCAAGGGACCAGTCCAACTTGAGACCCATCCATGGTTGATCATGAGTTTCAAATCCCTGACACTGTTAATAATACTCTTTATACTTGGAAACAAGAGTCTAGCATGGCTGTGTTCTGAGAGGTTCCAACCAGCAGCTGATTCAGACAGATGCAGATACCCACAGTCAAAATGTGGATAGAACTTGGGTACCTTATGGAAGAACAGGAAGAATTATGGCCCCTAAGGGAATAGGAACTCCACAAGAAGAACAACAGATTCAACTAACTGACCTAGAAACTTGGGGCTCTCAAGGTCTGACCACTAACCAAAACCACACACAAGCTAAACCTAGGCCTCTCAGCACATGTGTAGCAAATGTGCAGCTTGGTCTTCATCTGGATCCCAAACAATTGATCCTGGTGGTGGAGGTCCATTCTTTGCTACCCACCCCAAAGTTCTGAGTTCCCAAATGAATCGCAGACACACACATGCACGCACGCACACACACACACACACACACACACACACACACACACACACACACACACTGAGTAGGCCACTTCCTAAACTTGATTTGGTTAATCCACCTCCCCCACTTATTCTTGAGTTATTGAAATCTTACTAAAATGTATATTCCATCTTTGCTGTCCTGGACCCAAATGGGCAGCCCTTTTAAGACTGCTAACTTTTGGCTCCTACATGGTGGCTACGGTCTCTATTCCTTACCTTCTCAGACACAGCATTTCCTCTCCTCTACCTTCTCTCTGCATGGTGAATCTCCTTGCTTTTCCTTTTCCCTGTTCCTAGCCTAGGAATCCTAAAAGACCTGTCTCTGTCTGCCTTGCCCATCCATTAGCTGTCCCCATCTTTATTTAACCAACCTCCCCTCCCTGCCTAGAACTCCCAGGGACTAAACTACCAGCCAAAGAGTACACATGGAAAGGCTCATATCTCCATCCACATATATAGCAGAGGATGGTGTTGTGTGGCATCAATAAGAGGAGAAGCCCTTGGTTCTGTGAAGGCTCATTTCCCCAGTGTGGGGAAATGCTAGGGTGTTGAGATATATAGAATATCCAATAAAATATTTTTAAAAATAATCAACTGGGACAGGGTCCTTGAGAGTTTTACAAGCATACACCTATGTGTGGAGTTTTGGGGACTCAAATTAACATAATACAAGCACCATTACACCAAACTCATTACAATCCCAAAACCTGTTACCTGCGTGTAGGATCTGTTCTACAAACGTTGCTGCCTTTTCTGGCCTCCATGAATGAGAATGCCTAACCTCACAGTTACTTTATATGTCATGGTGTGGGGTGGGGTACCTGCTCAGAAAATGAATGGAGTGGGGATTAGGGGGCGGATTTTGGGAAGTGACAGGAAGGGGGGCAGTAAGGGAGATGTAAAGTAAATAATTGAAAATAATAACATCTCTGTAAAGGAGGAATACAACATTAGCAAACATCTCTGTTCAACCATGGAAACTATTACAGAAAACAATAACCAATCAAAATGGAGAAGTGTTGGAACCAGTTGCAAGAAAAAACAAAACAAAACAAAAAAACAAAAACAAACAAACAAACAAAAAAACAACTACAAAACAACTCCTATACGTATGGTTTGGAGCACACTATAGAAAATAGTGCAGTGAGATTATAAGATAAAGATCAGGAAGTTTGCTATGAGAATGTGTCTCCTAGTAAGATCAAAAGCTCTAGTCATAGGGTCTCAGCACCTTGACTGCCTGAACACAAGTTGATTAAGGAGAACAATAGACATGCAGAATTGGACATTGAAAAGATTATAAGCCCTCAATCCTTCACTAAGTGCTAAAGCAACTAAAAAGAGCAGAATGTAAGTAAAGTAGTCTTTTCCAGTGAAGAGGACACTAATTACTTATTCAATACCAAATTGTCAGCATATATACAAGTAATATTATATAGACTGAGTAGAAATATATGTATATACATATGATATATGTATATAGCACCAATTAATCCAAATAAGGCTCTATATATATTTTGAAGGAGACTAAGAAGAGGTATACTGAAGGATTTGGAAGGATTAAAGGAAGAGGGAAAATGAAATACTATACTCTATATACTCTAAATGTCTATCTCACCAAAAAAAAAAGAAAAATAGCACAATCAGTTTTTAACATGAAAATATATACCTGTGAATCAATGTAAATGTATGTGTGGAAATTTCTCTCCTCCCCCCCTCCCGTGTGTGTGTGTGTGTGTGTGTGTGTGTGTGTGTGTGTTTTAATATGCATGTGTGTGTGCATGTATGCGTGCCTGTGCACATGTGTGTTCTGCTCTCAGGAAAATAAATTCAGATGTAAAGGTCCAATCGTTCAAATCTTCTTCTATCTGTATTTGCAAAAGACCAGATTTAATTTATAACACTTATTCTTAATGTTCTTACATTGAGCTGTGAAATTAACAAGCAGGCATCTCTAATGTGGACATTTAAAAATGATTCTCGAGCATATGCTCCTACTGAGCTATTTTGGATATTCTATAAACAAGAAATACATTCTTCTAGATTAAAAAAATCATAGCAGAATGCTTTTAATAAACGCAGAATGGTCTGTGACTAATCATTTTGTTCAGTCTTCACACTTTCCGAGTTTATTTCCTCTTCTGATGATAAAAGGACATTTCATTTCATTGATCTAAGGAATAGGAATGAAATCAGGAGAAAACAGAGGGGGAGGGATTAGTGGTGAGTTAAAGGACAGATTGAGTGTGTGTATTTTAATCTGGCAGTTGTCTTGTATAATGCTTTTGCCAAAAGACTAGTAATTTCACACAAAATTTAAATATTGTAGCAGTCACCCAACTTAAACATTTGGCAAATAGTTATGCTATTTTAAAAATAAAAAATATTTCTCAAATGCTTCTGTTTTCAAAATACTGTCTCACACTATTCTTTATGTTTAGTTGATCAACTTTTTTCTGTAAATTTGGGAACACATACACATATACAATATGCATGCATAAACATATATGCATATACACATTTAAGTACATGAATATACCATATAGTTGCATACACACACACACACACACACACACACACACACACACACACACACACACCACATTCCTTCTTTTAAAATGTTGGTTTATGCAATTAGTTATAAAAATAAAATACAATATTCTTTCCCACATGTTTTTCTTCCTCCCACCATCGCTATGTCCTCCCTTTCTCCCTCTTTCCCATCCTCCCTTATGACATCCCTTCCTTCTTTTTTTTCCTTCTTTCCTTACTTCCTGTTTTCCCCTTCCTTTTCTTCCTCCTTACTCTTTTTCTACTAAGAAAATTTCTACAACATATAAAAAGTATACACAAAAGAAATGCATTATTATGAAGGAATATATTTCTAACATAAGATCTTGAGAAAAATGTACATTTTTTTATATTTTTCTCAGTTAAAAGCAGAACAACAACAGCAACAAATCATACTAAAACCCTTTCTTTACAGGAACATGCAAACTCTCATTCAGATGTGAATTGTCTCAATAGAATATTTGCCAGACTCATGTGGTTTCAGGTACCATGCTCCCAATCACACCGCTACTATTGGCTACTATTTTCATCCTGTGATATAAAAAGAAATTGTTTCAATGGAAAATTATTTGAGACTGTTGAAGTTAGTTATACAATTTGCCTGTTCTACTTGATAACTTTACTATCAAATGTAAATTATTCCTAAAATTTCTAAGACACTTTCTGCCAAAAGTTCAACTTCAAATTGTTTTTAAATAATGATGAATGGTTTTGTTATTGTTCAAAGATGAATAATAATGCATATTTTAGTTTAGAAGTGTTTATATACAAGTAACCAAAATGTGGATTCATTATAATCTGATGCTGAGGGAAGAAATAACAAAAGAAATTAAGTACAATATATATTTTAAATCAATCGGATTTCTTCTTCTGAATTACTTGCTTTTAAGAAAAACAACTTTTTTCACAATATACAGAAAATTTAACAAGTCATTAAATGAAATCCATGATCAGTTACCTTTTATAGTAAATGCAGCAATTAAAGTATTCTCGTAGATTGCTAATTATTTCACTCTGTTCTCTTTGGTGATAGAAGCTTGGTTTAACCAAGTTTCTAATTATAATAGAAACAACAGCTCATCATAGAGAATGACCCATTACAAACCTTGGAAAAAATGGCTACATTAAATGATGCTTACTTGAGCCTCAGAAAACTTCATTCTCATTGACCTTGCTAATATAAGATGGACAATATACAGAAAATTCTCAATGAAAAAAATACAGATGATTAATAAACATTTAAAAATTCTGTAATGATATTAGTTGTTGATGCCACATGCCCTTCCGACAGGGTACTAAGAATCAGTTAAAGCCTGCAGGATTAAAAAACACACACACACACACACACACACACACACACACACACACACACACACACACACAGGTTATTCGCATCAAGCCAGAAGAAGAAGAGACTCCTGTAGCTTTATTCACCACTTATATACCCAAGTTCACCAGGTAGAAGATATCTGGGAAGCACAGTGGGAAACCCTGGCTCATGACTTAGGTAACAAAAGACCGACTACGTGACCTGAATTAACTAGGGAGAAATCCAGGAAGACCAGCCTAAATCTCAAGGACAAAGGCCCAGAAGACAAAAGCCAGGAACAAATTGACCACTGCCCAGGTATGGCCCAGGTGTGTCAGTACCAGGCCAGACTGCTCCTTTGTCAGGAACAAAAGGCTTCCACATGCATCAGCCGGGCTCAGCAGGGGTCAAACTCTGCAAGAGACCCGAAGGGTCTGACAAGCGGGGTGAAATATTGCAGGGGACCCAGGAGGCTCTGACAGTTAGTTGTGGGTTAGTCTCTGTGACCAACACGGCCAGAAGAGGATCAATCCATGAGAGACAAGAGGGTAGTTTGATTCACCATTTCTAAGTGGCCTGTGTTAATTTAAGCTTCCAGAGTCTGAACAGGAGTAATTTATTTAGGCATATTTAAACCCACAATACTTTGGTATAAAACCTTTCCTGGTGATAATTAACCCAATAATTACACAGAAAAGTTGAAGAAACGAAAATCTGAAAACTTTTGTAAAGTACATGTGACGTCTTCAATAAAGATGGATTTTATAGATTGCCTACATGTGACATATTCCACAGAGAACAGTTCTATAGATTGGCAAGTTCATGATAACTGGTGTGGGAGAATCAAGAGTGGTCCTGGACACATAGCTAAAGCAAATGTTATTATGATCTTCTGTTTTCTGGGTTTATGTATCACACATTTGAAGGAATCCCGTGTCTTTAATATTTCTGGTTCCCTTAATGATATTCTGTGAGCACAAGAAACTCAAGTGGTTTTGACAATTAGACCCCTGGAAAATGCAGAGTAAAACTGCTTTATGATTCTATCTTATTCAAATCAGAATGCCTATCCTCAAGAAATCAAAATAGAATAAATAATGAGAGGATACAGAGATGGGGAGACTTTATTCATTGTGGACAAGAGTGTAGATTAGTACAAATACTATGGCAATCAGTATGAAGGCTTTTCAAAAAGCTAAAATTAGAAGAAACAGATGCCCCATCTATACTGCTCTTGTAAATATACCCAAAGGTTTAAAAACTCTACCTGCTTCTCCAAGTCCATTGCTCCTCTATTATCAACACAGTAACTAAATGAGCTATGAAGTTTATTAAAGGATGATTAAAATGTGATAAATGTGATAAATATTTTTAGCATTAAAGAAAAATCATGGCTTGATGAAAATAGATGAATGAAAAAATATTCTATTGAGGTAAGGCTAGGCCTGGAAAGGGAAGCATGGGATTCTCTTGCTCACACTTGCAGAGTTTACCTCCAAACTCTAAGATTTATGTTTAAGTTAGGGAGTCTGTAGAAACTAAAATGAAAGAAAGGAGTAAGAGAATATAAAGAGGTAGATGTCCTGGTTGATATCTGAGTATATGTAACAGAGGGAAGTTATGGTTTGCAATAGAGAAAAGTTAGAATGTTGGGGAGCACAATTAAACTCAGGGTGTATTCAAAAATACCTTCAAAAACTCACTACTTTATATACTAACTAAAAATATAATATAAAAAAGAAGTTTCTGTAGTTGCTGGTAGTTATTTTTCTAGTGTCGAGGCCTAGTAAGCTTGTACTTGTCCACATTGGCTTATGTATTGGTATTGTTCTGGTTCATTCACATTCAGAAAAGAAGCATGGCAACTAATTAGTGAATACCAAATGGTCAGCTCTGAAAACATTTATATAAATATATGCATATACGTGTATGTATGAACATTAAATAGTTAAAAAGACACTATGTGTTTTAAAGATTGAAAGAGCAAATTGAAGGAGTCCACGGGAAGGTTTGCAGAGAGGAAAGGGAAAGGAGAAATTATAAAATTATATTCTAAATGACCCACAGTAGGGGAAGGCTAGGAGTGGGGAAGATGGGTGGGGAGCATCCTCATAGAAGCAGGGGGAATGGTAAATAAATAAAATAATCAAAAAATCAAATAAAAAATAAGAGAGGTATTTGTAGAGAGGTGTTTTTCATTGGTAGACAATACTGCTGTTCATCACCAGGCAGCACTAAATAAAAATTCCTGTGCCAGGAACAGGATACTATCTTATATGTTGATGGCCACGATTCTCCTGGTGTTTTTCCAAAAGATACTATGCCCTTTGCTCTCTGGTATCAACCAGCACTCAATAATGTTATCTTTTTGCTGAAGACAACACATTTCAAATTCAGGACATAAGAAATCAAGCTAGAACTGAGTTAGAAGGTTTGCTTGTTTTTTATTTTCCTCTGCTGGCTAGCATTTGTCACACCATAATAGTCTTCCAAGGAAAGAAACTGAAGTCTAATCCATGGCAGGAATACATGCTTGACACTGTAAACCTGATCAGAAAATCATTAATCTAGAGACTACAGACCCTGTGGGGAAATCTGCTAGTAATGTTTTGTCAAATATCATGTAGTCAAATAGCCTTCTAAATATTTATGTTTGTTCCTACGGAAGTGCCACCTTCAGCATGAGTCAGTGGAACTTGTTTGCAAACATCACACGCACACACACACACACACACACACACACACACACAGAGAGAGAGAGAGAGAGAGACAGAGACAGAGACAGAAGACAGAGAGAAATAATAATAATAATAATATCAAAAAAAAGATAAATAAAAATCTAGATTCTACATACAAGTAAAAATGACTCATTTGTATTTCAGTGTGGCTTGTATTGTTTATAATGATGGTCTCCATGTGCATCGATTTTCTTTCAAGTAATCTCATTTTTCTTTACAACATTCTAAAACTCTATTGTGTATATATATACCACATTTTTCTTTATCCCTTCATCTGGTAATGCACATCTGGGTTGCTTGTGTACCTTGCTTATCAGAATTAATGCTCCAATAAACATGGAAGTCCATGTCTTACTGTGATATACTAACCTGGGTTTCATTATGTATACATACCCAAGAGTGATGTAACTGAATAATATAGGAGTTGCATTCCAAGGTTTTAGAGAAATCTCTGTGCTGATTTCCATTGTCGTTTCCTTACCTTATACTCCCCAGCCAGATATAAAGGGTCCTTTATTACCATTTTGCTATTTTGTTTTCTTTGGTTTTTGAAAAGAATAATTCTGACTGGGGTCAGATACAAGGTATTTTTAATTTGCCTTTACTACGTGGCTAAATATATTCTATAACTTTCAGATATCTATTGACATTTGTATATTTTTCTTTCAGAACTGCTTAATCATTTCACTTAACCACCTGTTTTGACTGGAGTTTTTCCTATTTAGTTTTTTTGTTTTGTGATTCTTCATATTAATCCTCTGTCAGATGAATAACTGGCAAATATTATGTTCCATCCTATAGTCTTTATTTTCTCTCTCACAACTGCTTGCATTGCTAAAGAGAGAAACTTTAACTTAATTACTAATTATTCTTATTATTTCCTAAACTATTGGAAATTTTCAAAAAGTCATTACATGTGCATACATATTAAAGTGACATGCTTATAGTTTTTTCTACAGATTTCCAACTTTCACATTATATTGATAAGTGCATTTGAATTATTGAAGTAACTATTTTCATTCATATATCCAATTTTCTGAAGGCCAGTTCTTAGATACTGATACATTTTATCATATGCATTTTTTACACTTTTCTAAAAAATCAAATAGGTGGTTGTAGAAATAAATGTTTATTTACATGGTACCAATTCTGTTTTATTGATACATGAGTGTATGTCTGTATTTGTGCCAGAATCATACAAACTTTTTCCATTACTACCAGTCTATATTACAATGTGAAATAAAGAACCATAGTTATAGTTGCCAGGAGTGCCTACACACCTGAGAGCAGAGGAAAGACTAACTTTTCTGCTCCAAGTGACCTGCCTTTTGGACTCACAACAAACAAAGGCAAATGTCCTCTGTGACAGGGCACATCTGGTTTCTGGCTATGCCCAGAATGGAAGCGAACTGATCCCACAGCTCCCTGCAGCCAAATCCTATGGGGGAGAGAGAGTTAAACCCCCAGAAGGGCAGAAAATCTTGAGACGCCAGGACAGACCACAACTTCTGCCAACCTCTGCCCACATCCCTGGCCCAAGAGGAAACTGCATAGTGCCTGTGGATACAGGAATATAGTAGCAGTCAGCAACAGGAACATGCTAGTTAAGGCATGCACCCTGAACTGAACTGAACTGAACCAGTCACACAGATCCCTGCACCCAAATGCCTTGGTGGAGAGATCTGCACTCTCAGAAGTGCATACACTCCTGAGAACTCAGAGGAGACTACTCTCTGCACACATTGCTGACCCAAGAGGAAATTGACAAGTGCCATTTGTGCCCCCTGGGCACAGGGACAAAGGAGCAGTCAGGAACAGGAACCTTTGGGTTTCTGCCTGCACCAAGAGCTGAAAGTCAATTGCCAGGAGTGTCTACATACCTGAAAGAAGAGCTCTCTGCTCCCAGATCCGGCAGGAAGAAAATAGATCTATAGTACTGCTGACTCACAGGCCTAAAGGAGAGTCAAGCCACTTTCAGAGATAACAAGACAAGCTATCGCCAAAGACAATCTGATGGCAAGAGGCAAGAGCAGGGACCTAAGCAACAGAAACCAAGATTACTTGCTATCATCAGAGCCCAGTTTTCCCATCAAATCAAATACTGGATATCCAAACACATCGGAAAAGCAAGATTTACGTTTAAAACCACATTTTTTAATGATGATGGAGGACTTTAAGAAGGACATATAACTAACTCCCTTAAAGAAATACAGGACAACAAAAGTAAAAAGCCTTTAAAGAGGAAACACAAAAACCCCTTAAAGAATTACAGGAAAACATAACCAAACACATGAAGGAATTGAACAAAACCATCCAGGATTTAAAAATGGAAATAGAAACAATAAAGAAAGCACAAAGGGAGACTACTCTGGAGATAGAAACCCTAAGGAAGAGATTAGGAGTCATAGACACAAGCATCACCAACAGAATACAAGAGATAGAAGTGAGAATCTCAGGGGCAGAAGATACCATGGAAAACAATGACACAATGATCAAAGATAATGTAAAATGCTAAAAACTCCTAGCACAAAACATCCAGGAAATCCAGGACACAATGAAAGATCTATGCTAAGAATAATAGGTGTAGAAGTGAAGATTCCCAACTTTAAGGGCCAGGAAATATCTTCAACATCTTCAAGTTATAGAAGAAAACTTCTCTAACCTAAAGAAAGAGATGCCCATAAACATATGAGAAGCCTACAGAACTCCAAATAGATTGGACCAGAAAAGAGATTCCTCCTATCACATAATAGACAAAACACCAAATGCACAAAACTAAGAAAGAATTTCAAAATAAGTAAGGGATAAAGGTCAAGTTACAAATAAAGGCAGACCTATCAGAATTAAAACAGACTTCTCACCAGAAGCTATGAAAGCCAGAAGATCCTTGGCAGATATCATACAGACCTTAAGAGAAAAATATGCCAGCCTGGGCTCCTATATCCAGCAAAACTCTCAATTTACATAGATGGAGAAACCAAGAGGTTCCCTGACAAAACCAATATACACAAGATATTTCTACAAATTCAACCCTACAAAGGATAAGAGATGGAAACTCCAAAACAATCAGGGAAACTACACCCTAGAACAAAAAAGAAGCAGATCAGGAAATAATCAAACTCAGGTCTGAAATCAACGAAGTAGAAACAAAAAGGACTATACAAAGAATCAACAATACCAGGAACTGGTCCTTTGAGAAAATCAATGAGAGAGATAAATCCTTAGTCAGACTAATAAGAGGGCAGAGAGAGTGTATTCAAATTAACAAAATTAGAAATGAAAAGCAAGACGTAACAACAGAAACTGGGGAAATTAAAAGAACATCATTAGATCCTACTACAAAAGTCTATATTCAACAAAACTGGAAAATCTGGAAATGGACAATTTTCTAGATAAAAACCAGGTACCAAACTTAAATCAGGAACAGATAAACCATCTAAACAATCCAACAAATCCAAAATCAATAGAAGCAGTCCTTAAAAGTCCCCCTCCCCCCCAAAAAAGAGCTCCAAACCAGTTGGGTTTAGTGGAGAATTCTATCAGACCTTAATAGAAGATCTCAAAACAATACTTTCCAAACTATTCCACAAAATAGAAACAGATGGAGGACTACCCAATTCCTTCTATGAAGCCACAATTATTCTTATACCTAAACCACACAAAGACCCAACAAGGAAAGAGAACTTCAGACCAATTTTCCTTATGAATATCGAAGCAAAAATAATCAATTAAATTCTCACAAACTGAATCCAAGAAGACATCAAAATGATCACCCATCATGATCAAAGACGCTTCATCCCAAGGATGCAGAGAAGGTTCAATATATGGACATCCATCAACGTAATCCACAATAAAATCAAACTCAAAGAAAAAAATACAAGTTCATTTCATTAGATGCTAAAAAAGCATTTGAGAAAATTCAATTTTTCTGCATGATAAAAGTCCTGGAAAGATCAGGAATTCAAGGCCCATTCCTAAACAAAGTAAAAGCAATATACAGCAAACCAGTAGCTAACATTAAACTAAATGGAGGGAAACTTTAAGCAATCCCATTAAAATCAGGGACTAGACACTGTTGCTCACTCTCTCCCTACTTATTCAATACAGTACTCAAAATCTTATCCAGAGCAATCAGACAATAAAGGAGGTCAAAGGGATACAAATTGAAAAGCAAGAAATCAAAATATCACTATCTGCAGATGATATGATAGTATACTTAAGTGACCCCAAAAGTTCCACCAAAGAACTACTAAGCCTGATAAATAACTTCAGCAAAGTGGCTAGGTATTAAATCAACTCAAACAAATCAGCATCCTTCCTCTACTCAAAGAGTGAACAGGCTGAGAAAGAAATTAAACAAATGACACCCTTCACAATAGTCCCAGATAATATAAAATACTTCTGTGTGTCTTTAACCAAGCAAATGAAAGATCTGTATGACAAGAACTTCATGTCTTTATAGAAAGAAATTGAAGAAGATCTCAGAAAATGGAAAGACCTCACATCCTCATGGATTAGCAGGATTAATATAATAAAAGTGGCCAATTTGCCAAGAGCAATTCACAGATTCAATGCAATCCCTATCAAAATTCCAATTCAGTTCTTCACAGAGTTAAAAAGAGCAATCTGAATATTCATTTTGAATAACAAAAAACCCTAGACAGTGAAAACTCAACAATAAAGAACTTCTAGGGGAATCACCATCCCTGACCTTATGCAGTATTACAGAGCAATAGAAATAAAACCTGTATGGTATTGGTACAGAGACAGGCAAGTAAATCAGTGAAATAGAATTGAAGACCCAGAAATTAACCCATACACCTATGGTCACTTCATTTTTGACTAAGGATCTAAAATCATCCATTGGAAAAAAGATAGCATTTTCAACAAAGAGTGCTATTTCAACTGGAGGTCAACAAATAGAAGAACGCAAATTGATCCATTTTGTTTTATTTCCCTGTACAAAGCTTAAGTACAAGTGGATCAAGGACCTCCACATCAAACCAGATACATTCAAACTAATTGAAAAAAAAAGTGGAGAAGATTCTCGATCACATGTGAACTGGGGAAAATTTCCTGAACAAAAACAGCAATGGCTTATGCTCTAAGATCAAGAATTGACAAATGGGACCTCAGAAAACTGCAAAGCTTCTGGAAGGCAAAGGATGCTGTTATTAGGACAAAACAACAACCAACGGATTGAGAAAAGATCTTTACCAACCTGCATCTGATAGAGGGCTAAGATCCAAAATACTCAGAGAACTCAAGAAGTTAGACACCAGAAAGCCAAATAACCCTATTAAAAATGGGGTACAGAGCAATATAAAGAATTCTTGGCTGAGGAATATCAAATGGCTGAGAAGTAACTAAAGAAATGTTCAACATCCATAGTCATCAGGGAAATGCAAATCAAAACAACCCTGAGCTCCCACCTCACAACAGTGAGAATGTCTAAGATCAAAAACACAGGTGAAAACATGCTGTTTAGGATGTGGAGAAAGGGGAACACTCCTCCATTGTTGGTGGGATTGCAGACTGGTACAACCACTCTGGAAATCAGTCTGGAGGTTCCTCAGAAAATTAGACATTGCACTACCTGAGGACACAGCTATACCTCTCCTGGGCATATACCCAAAAGATGTTCTAACATACAACAAAGACACATGCTCCACTATGTTCATAGCAGCCTTATTTATAATAGCCAGAAGCTGGAAAGGACCCAGATGCCCCTCAACGGAGGAATGGATACAGAAATTGTGGTAAATCTGCTCCACGTAATGGAAGCCAGCGCCATCTAGTGGTGGCGAATGTTATTGCGGCCCTCTACAGCAGTCTCCTTAAACAAAGCTCAAGTCCAAGTGAATCAAAGACCTGCACATACAATGAGATAAAATGAATCTAATAGAAGAGAAATTTGCAAAGACCCTTGAACACATTGGCATAGGGGAAAATGTTCCAGGCTCTTCAATCAACTACAGACAAAAGGGATCTGATAAAATTGCAAAGCTTCTGTAAGGCAAAGGACACTGTCAATAGGACAAAATGGCAACCAGCGGATTGGGAAAGATCTTTACCAATCCTTCATCCAATATTGGGCTAATATCCAATATATACAAAGAACTCAAGAAGTTAGACCCCAGGGAACCAAATAACCCTATTAAATATGGGGTCCAGAGCTAAACAAAGAATTTCAAATGAGGATCTCAAATGGTTGAGAAGTATCTAAAGAAATGTTCAATGTTCTTAGTCATCAGGAAAATGCAAATCAAAATGACCCTCAGATCAATTGACCTTACACCAATCAGAATGGTTAAGATCAAAAGCTCAGGTGACAGCAGATGTTGGCAAGGATGTGGAGAAAGACAAACTCTCATCCATTGCTTGTGGGACTGCAAGCTGGTAAAACCACTTTCGAAATCAATTTGGACCTTCCTGAGAAAACTGGTAATCTACCTGAAGATCCAGCTAAACCTCTACTGGATATATAACTAAAAGATGCTCCAGCACATAATAAGGACACATGTTCCATTATATTTTAGCAGCCTTATTTATAATGGCCATAAACTAGGAAGAACCCAGATGTCCCTCAACAGAGGAATGGATACACAAAATGTGGTACATTTCACAGTAGTGTATTACTTACCTATTAAAAACAATGACCTCATGAAATTCGCAGGGAAATGGATGGAATTAGAAAATACCATCCTGAGTGAGGTAACCCAGACATAAAATAACACACATGGTATGCACTCACTGATATTAGCCCACAAGCTCACAATGCTCGTGATACAATGCAGAGATCATATAAAGCTTAGGGGGAAGAAAGACCCAGGATGATTGCATGTGGTATAGGGAGGGGAGAGCTGGGAGGAGGGGAAGAAATAAAGGGGGTGTAGTATTAGGCACTGGAGGGGATAGGAGAGTCAGGAATTCAAATAAAAACATGTAGCAATGGCAGATGAGGAACTGACTATGGCCACTGCAGGGTTCCAAAAACCCGGGAAGTGAGAGGCTCCTAGGACCCAATGAGGATGACTTTAGCCAAAATGCACAGCAAAGGGGAAATAAAACCTGAAGATACTACCTCCAGTAGATAGGCATGGTCCCTGGTTGAGGGATTGGACCACCTACCCATCTCAAAGTTTTAAACTCAGAGATGTTTCTGTCCAGTGAAAGATAGGGACAAAAAATGGAGCAGAAACTGAAGGAAGGCCCATCTGGAGACTGATCCACCTGGGGATTAATCCTGTCTGCAGACACCAAACCCAAACACTGTTGCTGTTGCCAAGAGGCACTTGTTGACAGGAACCTGATGTGGCTTTTTCTTGGGAAGTTTAGCCAGCAACTAACTAAAAAATCATGTCTTGAACCAGAACCAACCAAAGATCTTCCTTCCTAAAATGAAATCGAATGTACTCTTCAGATAGTCTAACCGTCAAGCTATATTATTCTGAAACCTAATTTCCAATTCAGTAGAACATCTGCTTACATTCTTTGCCACATTTCTATTTTCTTACCCTTTATGGCACCCAACATCTAAGACGGCCAATTTCTATAAGCACAGTGGCCTCACTTATATATTGACATCTTTGCGTTTTGTACCACTGTGGCTGTTGATTATACTTTGGATTCCTGGGACTTTATATGAACTATTTCATTACCTAGAATTGCAGAGTGTTTTATGGTATATGCTCTGATATCACTCTCTGGGTGCAGTATTTTACATACTCAGAGTGCTAAACTTTATAATAATTCATGCTTTATTTCAGTATATATACCGCCTCCAAATTTTTTGCTTGTACATTGAACTTTCTAAATAAAGGCTAAAAAACAGCATGAATATCTCCTTCACACTAACCATAGTGTCAAGCGTAAGGCTGACTTTTATAAACAAGATTTTTTAAAATTTAAAATAAATTTATTTTATAATTCAAAATGTATGTGTGTGTATGAGTGTATATGTATACTATATGCATGAAGTTCCTGTGGAGGCCAGAAGAAAATGTCACATTTCAAGCAACTGGAGAAGAGTATAAAATAATATCTAGAAAGGTAATTTATATTTAAGTAAACAGGTGGCTCTTAGCTACCATTTTGGTACTGTAATAGAGTCCTGTTTCTCTGGAAGAGCATCATGTGCCCTTAACCATCAGTCTCTCTCTCTATCCCCTTAAGATATGTTTTAATTTGACTGATGCATATACTTATGTGTCTCTGTGTTTATATACCTTGTGTATGTAGGTACACACAAAAGCTAGAAGAGGGGTTCAAGCTTCCAGGATCTGGAGTTACAGGCAGCATTTTGTTACCCAATATGGGTGCTGGGAACCGAACTCAGGTCATCTAGATGAACAGTACACTGAAGCATTTCTTCAGTCCCATAACCAATCTTGGTTATACTTTTAAAACAGAATTGAATTCACGTGATTTTATCTCTGCCCAGAACCCCAAATATATTTGAAGCAAGATCTTCTCCTAGTTCCCTAATCTCTTTTGATATGTGGTATCAGTCATAAAAGAAAGGACCTTTCTCAAACATCAATTAGATCATTGCTAACGATGTGAGTGTTTAGAACTGAATTGGCAGAGTGGCTGGCATATGGCAAAGGCTCAATTTCGATTTCTATTAATGACAACATTAAGCACAATAAAAGGAAAGTCACAAAACCTAAGAAGTTTTCTCAGTCTGTCTAGCTTTACTTTGGATTTCTCCTTAAGCCTTTCGTATTGCCTGAATTAGTCAAATGTGGAGGGATGAAACATTGTTATCCTATATGAACTGAGTAGCTCTTAATGCTGCAAGTAGCCTTCCTTATTATCATTTAATGATAAGTCCTAAATCTAGATATGTACCATGTACAAGAACAGGCATCAACACTCCAACCACTTTTAGTCACTTTATGTACATCAGTCGCTATCTCTTGTATTTCCTTTATTTATGAGAGATTAGGTTGTTTAATTAAATTAATTTATTTGTAAAGCATAATCTCAATTGCCTGAGATAAAGTTTTACCTGTCTCAATGAAAGTGGAAGATTGACTTGAAGATCTTTCTAGAATTTCCCTGCCAAAGATGAATACCTGCCAATTGAGTCATAGGGCTCCGAGTTGACTCAAAGCCAAATAAATAAAGGTAAACTTTAGGGCATATTTCAAAAAGCTGTGGGTTCTATAGACCATTTCCTGTGTGGGAAGAGGTGAAAAGCTATCAGCTATTACTAATATTATGTTTGTATTTGATGATTCTTCTGGCCATTTCAATTCTCTTGGAGTGTGGAGAAAAACTGTTATTAAATTTCTAAGCCCTCTGGCAATAGATTCTACTTGCAACCATGCGTAGAGATGTACATTAGGCATATTATAGACATACAGATATATTACCTAGATGTTATAAAGACAAGGTAAAAGATAAGTCTTTCCACCATGGCTTCAAGTCTTTTTTAGGTGCTTAGGAGGGCACAGGATTTATTCAAGTTGGGGTAATATTCTGTATAGATCATTGCTGATCATTGCTGCTTTGGAGTGAAAAATAGCCTTCCATTAATAGTGATGCTTCCCTTTAGATCTTATTTGAAGCTCTTTATTTGTTCCCTAGAATTTCAATATCCATGAAATATGCTGCTACAAAGTGCTGTGACTTTAAAATAGATTTGTTGGCTAAAGTTTTCTTTTTCCCCCTTTAATGGGAGTTTTAAAATATTTATGAGGAGCAATGCATATAATACACTATTTTAAGGGCACACCAGCTGTTCCTCACACTAACTTCTTATAAATGCATATTTTTAGTCTTGATTCAAGCACATTATTATATCTGGTAAAAATTAAGAAGATAAATTTGGAAGTTATAGAGAGAGGAGGGAGGTAGACAGGGTGTGGTCTTTCAGTTCCTAATTCAGCATTCAGCATTCTCTAGAATGGTTTCTCACAACAAGAAGCAATAGTGATAGAAACAAAAATTATGTGCAGCTTCATGGTTAAGTGTATTGTTTGCAGTAACAACATGGTTTCTTAGAGATCATATAATGCCGTGGTGAACTGGGAAGTTATTAGGTCAAATATGGCTATGAGTGTGGCTGAACCAAGACACAGGCATCTGTTGACCGAACAAAGTTTTCAAATCCCTGACTCGAAGACCATATCACTGAACAAATGGTTTATATATTTGCATTACTGTACAGAAAATATTAAACTGTATATAGAAGCTGAATTTAAAGTCAGATGATTTCTTTTAAAGGAATTACATGTAAATCTGAAAAACATGTAGAATCTATATTTATAATGCTGTTAATCACTGATTAATGAGACGGAAATCTGCATAAATGGAACCATATTTTATATATATATTAATAATAAACATTGTGGAGCGTTTAATTCTTAGGCACTAACAATTCTATCGCTTGGGAAATGGAACTGAAAGATCAGAAGTTTGAGGCATTCATGATGCTTGTAGTTGATTTTGACACTAAATCAAACAATCAATCAATCAACCAATTAACCAACTAATCAATGAATGGTTAATTCTTTTAATTTACTCTAGACATTTAATTTAGTTACAGTCAACATCATGTATGTACATATGTAATTATATTTAAAATAAATTTATTTTTTAAGTTAATGTGGAAAAAAGTCTGAATAATAATATGGAAAGAGAAGAAAAAGTTAGAAGATTCAAATTACCTGACTTTATGACTTACTATATACAGTTATAGCATTCAAATTATATTAACGAAACTAATATAGATTAATGAAGCAAAACAGAAAACCCAGAAACACATACACAATAAGATTTTTCATGTTGAACAATTTCAGGTAGCATATAAAAATAACCAAGTTCATACAATTAGAAAGTTATGCATTCTTAATCATGAGTACAGTTATGATTCTATTCTAAACTTAAATTATAAATCAGGAGGATCATTTCATATTACAGAAATCTGAGCAGAACTATATCACCCAGATGACCAAGGTTAATATTGATTATTGACGCTTAACAGTCCTTACTGGTCATGCAAACTTGAGGAGAGAGACCTGTATTAGTTAGGGTTTTATTGGTGTGAGCAGACACCATTACAAAGGAACTCTTATAAGGATATTTCATTGAGGCTGACTTACATGTTCAGAGGTTCAATCCATTATCATTAAGGCAGGGGCATTGTATAGCAAGAATGGTTTAGGAGGAGCTGAGAGTTCTACATCCTCATCTGATGACTACTAGGAGAAGACTGGCTTGCCTAGGATTAGGAGAAGGGTCTCATTGCCCACCCATACAGTGACTTACTTCCTCCAACAAGTCCATATCTAATATTGTCACTCTTTGGGCCAAGTGTATTCAAACCACTCTTTCCTCTCTCTGATCCCATAGTTTGCTCAAACACATGAGTCTATGGGGCCATATCTAGCCATGGCCTAATTAAAAAAAAAAACAAAACATACCTTTAGTCCAAGTTCCAAAGTCTTCATAGTCTATAGCAGTTTCAACAATGTTAAAAGTCCAACATTTCAAAGTCTCTTCTGATTTATCCAATCACTTACCTGTAATCTCTAATGCAAGACAGGAAACCTGATGGGTAAATTCCAAACTCTGGATCTCCATGTCTGATGTCAAAACCATCTTCAGGTCTCCAACTCCCTTTTCATATTTGTTGATTCTAAAAACTTCTTTCTCTTAGGCTAGTTCTACTCCCTGTTATCAGCTTTCCTCCACAGGAATCTCATGGCTCTGGCATCTTTAATATCTTTGGGTATCAAAGGCAACTTCAATTCATATCTTCTTCTTCCAATGTGTGGGATCCATACACAAAGTGTGGTCTTCTGGGCTCCTCTACAGGGCTTACTTCACACTTCTAACACTGCCCTCTATAACACTGCATGTCTAGTTAATTCCACTCTCCTGCTGTGGCTGTTCCTGGTGGTTATTCCATGGTACTGGCATCTCCAATACACTGGATCTTCTATTAAAACTATGTTTCACCAATGACCTCTCATAGGCTCCCTTCAAGGTGCCAAGCCTCAACTTCTTTGCATAACCCCTTCCGTTCTGGGCCCTCAATAGGAACTGAGGCTGCAACTTCACTGTACTCTCTATGACCCCTTTGTGTCTTCAAAACCAGTAAACATGGGTTATTCTTGTACATTATCATGTTCAGCCTTTACTATCTCTGGAAAACAGCTTTTGTAAATGCTCAGAAAACACTTACCAGAAGATTTCATCTCAGTGATGCTGGTCTCTTCTTAATCACTGGTAGATTCTTAGCTTCAGTCAACCAGCTGTCAGGGCTTCAGAACATTATCAACAAGGCGGGAGCATGGTGACAAGTTCTACATCTTCTTCTGATGTCCACTAGGGGAAGACTAGCTCCCATGATAGGAAGGTGGTCCAACTTCCTCCAACAAGGTCACAATTACCCAAATCATACCTAACTTCTAATAGTGCTACTCTCTGGACCAAGCAAATTCAGGTCCTAATGCCTCTGACCAGTTTCAGGGAATTACAATTACTTTCTGCAACTAATGAAGTACATGTGTCTTAATGAACTGCCCTCAGATAGACTGCTTTGTGTGGGTGATGGTTGCCACCATCAGTAGAGGGAAGATAGTACAGGCCTTTAGGCTGAGCATAGATGGTGCTTTGGGAAGTAGTACAATGTAAATAAAGGGAGACACAGGGAAAAATTCAGGGTAGAAGTCAGAGGTCACAGTGGCTAGGTCAGAGGGAGCACGTATACTATTGAATATTAATGTATCTAGTTGAATACTATTGTAAAGATCTGAATTTTACTAATGAAAAAGTAGACATGGCTTTGAGTTGATAATTGCTGGGAAAGGACTGAAGCAGGGAAAGAAAAATGAGGATACTGTTAGAGGAAAGTCTAGCAAATCCAGGTGGGAGGTGACAGTGGCCTGGAGAATGAGGATGAAGTGACAATAAAGGGTGGAAATTACCGTAGTGTTACCAGGACTCTCTACTGATATGGATGTAGGTGTAGGGTGAAGGAAGCTGTCCATACTGTGCATGTACCTGGAAGAGAAGTTTTAACACTAATTTAGTCTGAGAAGTCTTCAGGATCAAACTGTGGGAGAGAGAAACAGACCAGGAGTTTAGATTTGGACACAATAAGTTTGTGGTAACCAATAATTTTGTAAACCAATATTGATGTTGAATGTGCAGATGAATTTATTTGTACTTAGGGTGTGATAGGGGTTTGGAGTAGAACTTTTGGTGTTTTTAGATTCAAAAGAAATTTGAAGTTATAAGAGTGAATGAGATTCTTTCAAAGGCAAGTGTAGGCAGGAAGGGAAGGTGCAGTTAGCTCTCAGCTCCATCTTTAGTATTCAGAGTTAGTAGGAGGGCACTGCCACAGAATCTGAGAAGGAACATCGTGAAGGATGTGGTCAGAACAAGTATTTGAAAATGAAGGAGTGACCAGTTATAAAAAGTGCACATTAATCAATGATGGGAAAAGTCTTAGTCTGAGAAGATCAACTATAGTGAACATCATAATGAAAACTGTTCTGTTTACTACTTTGTTATGAAGGAGAAACCAGATATGGATCTGCTCAATATTTAAAGCTGGATATAGGCTTTTTCTTCAGAGCCTTTGCTATAGAAGGAAAGTACGTTTGTATAGAACTGGACTCAGTTATTAGTAGCATGGGATGCTCAGAAGTTATAGCCATGGAGTTAAGTGGGAATCATTGTGTGGAAATCACTAAGATGGACCATCGGAGGTGATGTGTGCAGCAATCTCCTCCATGCTAACACATTCCCTCACGGTGAGAAGTAGAGGCATCCTTCCAAGAAAGTTACAAGCATTTACAAGAAAGTTACCAGACAAACTATTGACCAAAAGATTATATGAGCAGTGATAATAGCTTTGGGATAGGAGAATGATGTACTTACCTGAAAATTGTATAAGCAACTTCAGGACCCTGTTTCCATAGGTAAGCTTTCACTCATATCAGTTTTTTTTCCTGATAAGACAGATGCACAATTCACTCTTGCTCTTATAAGTTTATCACCTATATTTTTATAAGCAATCTTTCACCAGTGCTGCTCCAATAAATTCATTGATTCGCTAATCTAGGCTTGTGCAGAAACATTGCTTCCATTTGTCATTGATAAACTGTTGCATGTAGCTTTTGTTACCCTGCTTTAAGCTCCTGGAACAGGCTGCTCTACCAGCCCCCAGCTCAGAGAATATTGGATACACATATGAAAACCAGACAGACAGACTGACAGACAGACACAGACATACACACAGACAGACAGACAAACACACACACACACACACACACACACACACACATTGCTCAATTTCAACCTGCCTTCTTGGATCAACGGCTGGGTGCCTCCAATCTATTGTGGCAACAGTGGCCTTCCCAGTAGCTAGATACACTAAATCTGTACTCAACCTCAGGTGCTCAGTCACCTTCAGTCTCAGATCAACAGCTCAGCTTCCTGCTGGCCTATGGCCACCCTACCTGAGAGCTCACATAGCTGGTTAGCTTTTCTCCCTCTAAAGCATGGCAGAAACTCCTTTCCTCTTTCTTTGACATCACTTGCCTACAGGGATCCAGAAGTTCCACCAATTCCTCCCAGTTCATTGGCCGCTGGTTCTTTATTGATGGATCAAGAAACAATTGTGGAACAGAATCTTAGCAACAAAAACATCCTTACAATGTCCTATATAAGGTATATACTATTTCTCTATTTGGCCTCATGAAATCATAGTAGAAGAAAAGGGAGAGGTGTTACTCAATAAGACTCTGGCTAAAGAGAGACTTAGAGGATTATCCATCATTGGTAGGGGTGAATAGTAGTGGGAAGGCAGTGTAGTACAGTAGAGGGTAGTAATGATTGAGCATTGTTAGCATTTATGCAGGGGGCAGTGGGTGGGTATTGCAAGCATATATGGAGGCTCTTGCAAAGGTGAACTTCACAGTTGGGAAGAAGGAAACAGACAGGCTTAGGCAAAGTTTTGAGGGCCAGACAAAAGTCATGTCACAAAACACTCTTTGCCAGTACATCGCAGATCAGAAAGCATTTATAAAGAAATTTTCCCCAGGTTTATTTTTATAAAAGAATGGGTGAAACCTTTTATTTTTCAGTTGGGAAGCTGACAGAGAAATGTGCTCTCAAATGATCAGGTCCAACAGGACAATGTTTATATTATCTAAATACGGTGAGATGGCATTCTTTCAAATATGTTTATGATCCATGCTAGTATTCAATAGTATGTATTTCTTTCTATTTTAATTTGAAGTGTATAATTCTTCTAGAAATATTTTACCCAATGTCACATTAACACAGAAAAAGGAGTCTACAGAGATGGCTCTGCAGTAAGAACGTACGCTGCATGTCCAGAGACCTGGAGGGTTGGTTCCTAGCACCCACAAATGAAGTGATTCATAATAATCCTTAATGGAACTCCAGGGTTCTCAATCCCCTCTTTTTGGCTTCCTCCATGTAGTTATTTCAATAAGACTTGCCCCTGTATCTTCATGTATTTGAATTCTTATTCACCAAAGAACAGAACTTCTTGAAAGAATTAGAAGAATTAGGAGGTTTCACCTTGTTGGAGAAAGGCTGTTATGGCTTTGGGGTTTCAAAATCCCATTTCAAGGCCAGTGTCTTTGTCTTGACCTGTAGTTCAGGACATGTTTTTCAATCACATCTTCAGCCTCATGCCTGAGATGGACTAAGCCCTTGAAACTGTAAGCTAGTTCCCAGGTAAATGCTTTCTTTTATAAGAACTGCCTTGGCTAAATGTGTCTCTCAACAATAGAATAGTAAATAAGACACCCAGTTATTAAATTCATGTGTGCATTCCCACACATAGTCCTAATCATATACACTCAAGTAAAAAAAGTAAAAACACAAAAGAAGGCAGTGAAGAAATTATTTAATTACCTACACTGATTCATAAGCTAGCTATTTCCCTATGGCACTTGTGAAGTTATACGAAGAGAGGCAAAACTGTGCAAGGCATTCTGAAGAAATCACTCAGGTAGGCAAAGGAAGACAAACCTTTGTAACAAATGATACCAAGGACTACAACAGACATAACTGGAAAGGACTTCAGGGACATAAACAAGAAATAACAAACTCAGCTTGAGTGTTGGGACAGAAGTGGCATATTGTGAGAGAGAGTCAAGATGATTGAAAGCCGAACAATAAATATACTACTCTCACTAGGAGCACTCCAGGCTGCTGTAGCCTGGAGTGGTGAGGACCGTTCCTAGATCCATCACAGCCCATATCTGAGCATCTGACACACCAAGGTCAGGACAAGAAGAAACCTCAAACATCCCAGCCAGCATCAGCATTGATAGATGGCTTAATTATCTTGGGCCCCTGATGAATGAATAGTGTAACCATTCCCAGGAGATATTTTGTAGTCCTCATGTTGACAATGACTTAGCTAAATGGGTTATTACAGCCATGATCTGATAAGATAAAAACATTTCTAAGCTACAAAGCATCATTGTTTTATCCTGAGCTTGCTATACAATTTTCTTGGGGCATAAAAAGATGGCCTACTTATGAATAGATGGATAATACTGGTATCTCTCTGGAAGTGTACTTGAAAAAGGACATAGTTGTCATTTGCTGCAATAAAAAGACATAGGAAGACAGGTTTAGCATTGTGAGCTGACTGAAGAAACATTTAGTTTGAAATATACATATACTCAAATATAAATGCATTATTTTAGGAAGCAAAAAGGAGAAAGAAAGAGAATATTTCAGGATATTCAAAATACAGACATATCAGTTAACTTTTTTTGGATATTTTCTTTACGTACATTTCAAATTTTCCCAGTTTCCCCTCCAGCAACCCCCTATGCCATCCCATCTCCCACTGCTTCTGGCACTCCCATACACTGAGGCATCGAACCTTCACAGGACCAAGGGCCTCTCCTCCCATTGATACCGAAGAAGGCCTTCCTCTGCTACATATGCAGCTGGAGACATGGGTTGCTCCATGTGAACTTGTTGGTTGGTAGATGATCTGGGAAATTTGGGGTGTCTGGTTGGTTGATATTGTTGTTCTTCCAATGGGATTACAAACCCCTTCAGCTCCTTCAGCCCTTTCTCTAACTCCTCCGTTGGGAACCGCATTCTCAGTCTAATGGTTGGCTGTAAGCATCTGCTTCCATATTTGTCAGGATCTGTCAGATGCTATCAGGAGACAGTTATATCAGGCTCCTGTCCGCATGCACTTCTTGGCATCCGCAAGAGTGTCTGGGCTTGGTGACTCTATATGGGATGGATCCCCAGGTGGGACAGTCTCTGGAAGGCCTTTCCTTCAGTTCTACAGTTTGTCTGTGTCTTCTCCTGTGACTCTTTTGCTCCCCCTTCTAAGAATGACGAAAGCATCCACATTTTGGTCTTCCTTCTTCTTGGGCTTCCTATGATCTGTGAATTTTTTGTTAGGTATTCCAAACTTTGGTGCTAATATCCACTTATCAGTGAGTACATATCATGTGTCTTCTTTTGTGATTGAGTTATGTCACTCGAGATGATATTTTCTAGTTCCGTCCATTTGCCTAAGAATTGCTTGAAGTCATTGTTTTTAGTAGCTGAGTAGTACTCCATTGTTTAAATGCACCAATTTTCTGTATCCATTCCTCTGTTGAAGGACATCTGGTTTATTTCCAGCTTCTGGCTATTATAAGTAAGGCTGCTATGAACATAGTGGAGCATGTGTCCTTGTTATATGTTGGGGCATATTTTAGGTATATGGCCAGGGGTGGTATAGCTGGGTCCTCAGGTAGTACTATATCCACCTTTTTGAGGAACTACCAAACTGATACCCAGAGTGGTTGTAACAGCTTACAAATCCACCAACAATGGAGTAGTGTTTCTCTTTCACTACATTCATGCCAGCATCTGTTGTCACCTGAGTTTTTGATCTTAGCCATTCTGACTGGTGTGAGGTGGAATCTCAGATTGTTTCGATTTGCGTTTTCCTGATGATTAAGGATGTTGAACATTTCTTTAGGTACCTCTCAGCCATTCAATATTCCTCAGCTGAGAATTCTTTGTTTCACCCTGTACCCCATTTTTAATGTTTTTTGACTCTCTGGAGTCTAACTTCTTGAGTTCTTTGTATATATTGGATATTAGCCCTCTTTTGGATGTAGGATTGGTAAAGATCTTTCCCCAGTCTGTTGGTTTCCATTTTGTCCTATTGAAAGTGTCCATTGCATTACAGAAGCTTTGCAATTTTTAAAAAAAATCTTACTTTTATTATTTTAAATAATTTTATTTTTCACATATTGTATGTATTTGCTATTCAAATGTTATCCCCTTTCTCCATCTCTCATACCAAACCAACCTCTACTTCTATGAGGATCCTCACATTCCCACCCACACAGTCTAAACTCAATGCCTTAGCAATACCCTACATTGGGGAAATGAGCTTTCCCAAGACCAGGCTTGTCCTCCCATTGATGCTGGACAATGCCATCCTCTACCACATATGTAGCTGGAGTCATGGAGTCCCATTTATCAATTCTTTATCTTAGAGCATAAGACATTGGTGTTCTGTTCGGGAAATTATCCCCTGTGCCCATGAGTTTGAGGCTTTTCCACACTTTCTCTTCATTAGCTTCAGTGTATCTGGTTTTATGTGGAGGTTCATGATCCACTAGGGCAAGAGTTTTGTACGAAGAGATAAAAATGGATTGATTTGCATTCTTCTCCATATTGACCCTCCAATTGAACCAGCACTATTTCTTGAAAATGCTCTCTTTTCCACTGGATGATTTTAGCTCAATTTCCAAACATCTAGTGACCAGAGAAGTGTGGGTTTATTTCTGGGTCTTAATTCTATTAAACTGGTCTACCTGCCTGTCTCTGTACCAATACTATACAGCTTTATCAGAATATCTCTGTCAAATAGCTTGAGGTCAGGGATGGTGATTACTCCAGATGTTCTTTTATTGTTAATAATAGTTTTTTGCCATCCTGGGTTTTTTGCAATTGCAAATAAAATTTCAAATTGCTATTTCTAACTCTATACAGAATTGAGTTGTAATTTTGGTGGGGATTTGTGGGGCTGCATGTGCAGGGAGCTCCCTTTGGAGAACTCTGGCCTGGTTAGGTGCAGAGGTTTCAGGAGAAGGAAGAGATCTCAGGTAAGGAGGGAGAACTGTTTCTGCAGCCTCTGCTGCTGTTGCTGTTTTTATCTGCTGCTTCAGTTGCTAGGGCAGGGCTGAGCCAGCAGGAGACTGACTAGCCTGTGAGTGGTGCAGGGGAGCTTCTGCTAGTGATTTCAGGAGAGCAGATCTCTCACCCCAGAGGCAGTGTTACAGCTCTTATGACAGAAGCTCATAGATGATGGAATAATTCCTGCACACCTTTAATCCTTCTGGACTTGACTTTTTTTGTAATCTTATTTTTAACCTTTTATTGCTGACACTATTACAAGATAGAACAACTACAAACATATTAATTAACCAAAAGTCTGTGCACAGAAACAAGGCAAAGAAGACAAATCGAGATGCTAATATACATTTGTGTAATGAAAATATGGGTGCATTTCTTTTCTACATTTCCATATCTTCATGGCTACTAGAATGGTCACACACTGCATATATAAGCAACAAGTTCAGCCTACGAGAACACTATGATAAAGCCCCCTCAAAGAAACTGAGAAAACAACTTCACTGTAATCCTGCCACAGCTGCCCCTCTATTCCATACATTTGCACATGTCTTCCTGCCATTGACACTATATACTTATCATGGACAGCTTCATATTCACACCCATGGTGCACAGATCCAGGTGTTACCGGAAGTCGGTTGGAAATACAGTTTTTCTCCACTTCAGTTTCCCAGTTTTCTTTGAGTATGCCTTATATTTGATTCTTCAATACAGTGTTTGGTTGGGTCAATGTCTGACAGCAGGTACTTCCTATTTATTGCTTTGGCCCTAGAGCTTGGGAAGACCTCATCTACATATTTGGTTGTGGTCCTGCTTCTAAGTCTGATCTGTAGTGAGCACCAGAGGAGGTGGGGCTTTCAGTGTTGCCCTATGTGACTGATCTGCCTCAAACCTCTCTACAGGTACTTATAGAGGGGGCTGTAGCTACGAGGTACCTGACTTCCTGGGAGATTGGGAATGTTCCTGCAGTCCCTTTTACGGTCCCTGGGGATTCGACTATCTCGACCAGAAATCGGGGTACACTTCACAGCCCATCACCCTACAAAAAAGAAAACCTGATAACGCAGAGGCCACTGAAAGTCTACAGGGCTGCCAGTTCTTAAATCTACAAGAAGGTTTAGCATTTTGGACTTCTGCAGAATACCCCAAAGCCAATAGGCCAAGGGAAGGTTCCAATTGGACAGAGCGTCTCTCCTCTTTCCTGTAATGGGCAATTCACCACCACATAGAAAATTCCCCTGACCGTGATTCTTTACCCCTGGAGCAGTATCCTGTGGCTTCCCACAGCCTGACACCAGCCTGGCTGAGGTGTGTGGGGTAAGCCTGGTCAATCTTCCCATGTCCTGCTTCTCCAAGCGGCCGTGCCCTGTGGAGGAGCAGACACGGGACCCTCCAATGCTTCAGAGGAGACACTAAACAAACCATCTGCCCCCTTCTGCCCTCCCCCCAACATCCCACCCAAAGGCTTGGACTCCATTAACAAACAAGGAGTTTCCACCTGCCTCTCCCCTTACTCCACCTAACCCCTATCCAACCAGGGAGAGATGTCTTAAAGCCTTAAAGGTAGTTCTTACCACCCAACCAGAAAGAGACCACATTAAGACAGAAGATATTACCTATAAAAAAAAGTAATATCCAAGGAGACCCTAAAACCCCTCCTCCAAATCACCCCCAATTCTAAGGGCCACTGTTAAATTTAATAGTCCCTGCCTTGATTGGCTCTTCAAGAAAACCATCTGATTCCCAGCCCTCACACAGCTGGGAGACAAACAGCTGGTGCTAAAATACATCCGCCCCTCCCTCAATCCATGAAATACACCTGTGTTTGCTATAAAAGAGAGCTCAGGGGGATGGAAATTATTACAAGATTTGAGGGCAATTAACAAAACCATGCGAGTCTGGGGCTCCGCACACATCTCACCATCCCTACCAGTGTACCCCTATTAGAAATAAACAGATATTCATTATAATGAGAAACCTAAAGGCCTAGAAGCTTAGCCAATTAGTCTTTCTTCCCAGACACTTCTTCCTGCAAAAGTTTTTAATCTCAGGCCCATCCTGAGAAGTCCTGCCACTGTAGAAGTCCTTTGTTTACAGAACCTCGGGCTAATCTCCCTCTGTTCCAGCTTCAGGCGCAATTAATCTCAAACCGACAGCCAACCACTGTCAAGCCGAGGACTCCTGCTGCTTAATCAGCCAGTTTTCCCCTTTTCTCTCAGCCCGGGCAAAACCGCCTGCGGGGGGCCCCCACTCTGTTCTCAGTTCTTCTGTGGCATCAAGCAGCGACTGGGTGTCCAAGAGCCTAAGAACCAGACAGCCCCAGGTGGTCACAGGCCCAGGACCCCCGAGGCAGCTCTGGCTGACCTCTGTCCCCACACCTCAGACTGTTCTTCCCAACCCCCGGAGAGTAGTTCCTGCAGCTTCCCACAGTCAGACGCGCATCTGGCAGCTGCATGGGTTAAGAAGGGTCAAACTTCCCAAGTCCTGCCTCCCCAGTGGCCAAGACCTGCAGTGGAGCAGGCACAGAACCCCCCACCATTAATCCAACAACTGCTTCTCACCCTCTCTGGCCCTGACTGTGCTATCAAGACTCTATTCTTCCTTGGAGCGTTCCTTCAAGTTGGACCTTTTCATCTCCTTCCAATCTACATTTAGTATTTACCAGCCACGGAAAACCAAAAGGGGAAACACAGAGATCAGTCTGCTTAGAGCACAAAGCCGCATAGGACAGCGGAGCAGGCTCCTTCTCCCAACCCCCTGTATTAAGGCTGGGCAAAGACAATGGAACAACACATGAAACCGGAAAGTTTTCAGGCTTTGTTAAAATGCTGCTTCTCCCTAACAGGAACACCTAAGACAATGGTTGTGCTTTCCAACCCGAACTTTTCGTGTCTTTTTATTTAAATGTATATTTTCTCCCTAGCATTTGTGATTTATGTCCCAAAATTTTCCAAATTTCATCGAAGGTTTAAAAGTCAACTAATCCACTCCCACAGGTCAAACCAATTATAATGATAACCATTATTTAATCCTTCATTAACAACCAGTTTTCTTTCACAGACAAACTGTTCCGGCTTATCCCAGATACATAATTAACATTTTTCTTTCAGCCATCCAAAACAAATGTAAAAGATGCCTTCCATGACTAAATTCCTCTCACACCCTTGCTTTCTAGGATCATTAACAACAGACCATGATGTGCTCCCAAGCAAACCATCACAGGCTTAAACATATGCTACCCAGCCTATGCAGACAGCTCCCTACTGGGGTTCTGCTCCTCTGTGGCAAACACCCAACAGGTTTTTCTACACTGCTGCTCCCACAGATCCAGTCAAGACTGAAATTCATCTCGACCAGCCTGAGTCAACAAAGCTGCCTTCCTCCAGGCACCTCATCTGACTGAAGACTTCCCAGATCTACAGATGACAGCTGAGACCCATAGACTTGGGACCTTCCAGCTACAGATGGATTCTCTTGCCAAAGCCAAACAGCCACTGAACATGGGAAGTTACATGATAGTAAGGAAAACATGATGTCTAGCTAGATTAATTAATGTTGTTTAAAACCAATGTTAATACCCTCAAACTGTACAACCCATGGAACAATTACTTGGTTCCATGATCCTTTGTCCTTCCAAACCCCATCCCTACCCCCTCATTACCCCTCAAGCTTAGTTTAGTGTTTTCTTTTGATATTGCATTCCCACACCAAAGTTTCACTACAAATGACACCTCCCATTTAAAAAAGTGAAAGGGGGAGTTATAGGGCAGCAGGTGAAAGAGCGAACCCCTAAACGGGAAGCCGAGTCTCTCACTGCGATCTCGGGGTGGGGTGCCCCCAGGAATCACGAGTAGCCATTCTTGATGTAAAAGCACGAGGTAGCTTTATTAACGAGATCCCGGGTCTTAGCGGGATCCCGGGTCGGCACGTATCTCACACAGGAGACAGAGGAATCGACCCCGAGCGTCCAAACTCGGGGGACTATATAGGGGAGGTTAGTGGCATTCGCGGTTACACATGATGGGTTAATTCAAATGGTGCACAGTTAATTTCGGTGCCAAATTACATCAGCAAGGAGTACGTGCTCTCTAGCAGCTCGGCAGGCAGGTAGGGTGGCTCATCTCACCAGGGGGTGAAGGAAGGGAGGTGGCTACAGATGATCAATGTCCTTGGGGCTGATAGCTGGTTTGGCAAGTCCTGTCTCTGGCTCTCCCTCAGGCACGTCCGGCCCTGCACATCCGGACTCTGACAATGAGTAACCTTTTTAAAACTCTAGTTCTACACAGGCTGTGAAAGGTGCCCTGATTCCTGGTCAAGATAGGTAAAATCCCTGGGGACTCTAAAAGGGACAACAGGACCATTACCAATCTCTCAGGAGATCAGGCCTTCATAGCTACAGCCCTGCACCACTCCCTGTAGAGAGGATTGAGAAAGATCAGTCATGTAGGGCAACACCCCAAACCCTTCCTCCACAGGTCACATAGGCTCAAGACAGATCAGAATTAGAAGCAGGACCACACCCCAAATATGTAGATGAAGTCTTCCCAAGCTCTCAGGCCAAACCAATAGGGAGTACCTGCTGTTACACAATGACCCATCCAAAAACTGTATTTAGCAATTGTGTTCAGAAGGAATAAAGGTGTGCAGGAATTATTGCATCATCTGAGTGCTTCTGTCACAAGAGCTGTAACACTGCCTCTTGGAGACAGAGATCTGCTCTCCTGAAATCACTGGCAGAAGCTCCCCTGCACCACTCACAGGCTAGTCAGCCTCCTGCTGGCTCAGCCTGGCCTGAGCAAATGAAGCAGCAGCAGCAGGAAAGGGGCAGCACCAGCAGCAGAGGTGGCAGAAGCAGTTCTCCCTCCCTGCCTCAGTTCTCTGAGTCTAGAGATCATAGTGGGGGAGATCCTGGCATACACAGCCCCACAGGGATTGTATTGATTCTGTAGCTTGATATTGGCAAGATGGTTGTTTTTACTATATTAATCCTGCCAATCCATGAACATGAGAGATCTTTCCATCTTCTGATATCTTCAATTTCTTAATTCAGGGAGTTCTTGTCATACAGATCTTTTACTTGTTTGGTTAGAGTCACACCAAGGTATTTTATATTATTTGTGACTATTATGATGGGTTTCATTTTCCCAATTTCTTTCTCAGCCTGTTTATCCTTTGAGTAGAGGAAGGCTACTGATTTGTTTGAGTTAATTTTATATTCCACCACACGGTTGAAGTTGTTTATCAGTTGTAGAAGTTCTCTGGTGGAATTTTTGGGATCACTTAAGTATACTATCATCATCTGCAAATAGTGATATTTTGATTTCTTCCTTTCTAATTTGTATCCCTTCGACCATCTTTTGTTGTCTAATTGCTCTGTCTAGGATTTTAAGTACTACATTGAGTAAGTAGGGAGAGAGTGTGCAGCCTTGTGTTGTCCCTGGTTTTAGTAGGATTGATTCAAGTTTCTCTCCATTCAGTTTGATGTTGACTACTAGTTTGTGTATATTGCTTTTAGTATGTTTAGGTATGGGCCATGAATTCCTGACCTTTCCAAGACTTTTATCATGAAGGGGTGTTGAATTTTGTCAAATGCTTTGTCAGCATCTAATGAGATGATCATGTGGTTTTTTTTCCTTGGAGTTTGTTTATATAGTGGATTACATTGATGGATTTCCAAATATTGAACCATCATTGCATTCCTGGGATGAAGCCTATTTGATCACGATGGGTGATCATTTTAATGTGTTCTTGAGTTTTGTTTGTGAGAATTTTATTGAGCAATTTTATGTAGATATTCATAAGGGAATTGGTCTAACTTCTTTCTTTGTTGGGTCTTTGTGTGGTATAGGTTTAAGTGTAATTGTGGCCTCATAGAAGGAATCAGGTAGTGTTCCTTCTGTTTCTATTTTGTGGAATAGTTTGGATAGTATTGGTATGAGGTCTTCTATGAAGGTCTGATAGAATCCTGCACTAAACCCATCTGGTCCTGGGCTTTTTTGGGTTGGGAGACTTTTAATGACTGCTTCTATTTCTTTATGGGTCATGGGACTGTTTAGATGGTTTATCTGATCCTGATTTAACTTTGGTACCTGATATCTATCTAGAAAATTGTCCATTTCATCCAGAATTTCCAGTTTTGTTGAACATAGGCTTTTGTAGTAGGATCTGATGAATTTCCTCTGATTCTGTTGTTATCTCTCCCTTTTCCTTTCTGATTTTGTTAATTTGGACACACTCTCCCTGCCCTCTGCTTAGTCTGGCTAAGGGTTTATCTATCTTGTTGATTGTCTCAAAGAACCAGCTTCTGGTTTTGTTGATACTTTGTATAGTTCTGTTTGTTTCTACTTGGTTGATTTCAGCCCTGAGTTTGATTATTTCCTTCCATCTATTCCTCTTTGTGTAATTCCTCCTTTTTGTTCTAGAGCTTTCAGGTGTGCTGTCAAGCTGTTAGTACATGCTCTCTCTCTAATTACTTTCTGGAGGCACTCAGAGCTATGAGTTTTCCTCTTAGCACTGCTTTCATTGGGTTCCATAAATGTTTGTATGTTGTGCCTTCATTTTCATTAATTCCAAAAAGTCTTAAATTTCTTTATTTCTTCCTTGCCCAAGTTATCATTGAGGAGATCATTGTTCAGCCTCTATGTGTATGTGGGTTTTCTGTTGTTTTTTTTTTTTCTTATTAAAGACCAGCCTTTGTCCATGGTGATCTGATAAAATGCACGGGATTATTTCAATCTTCTTGTATCTGTTGAGGCCTGTTTTGTGACCAATTATATGGTGAGTTTTGGAGAAGGTACCATGAGGTGCTGAGAAGGAGGTATATTCTTTCATTTTACGATAAAATGTTTTATAGATATCTGTTAAATCCATTTGGTTCATAACTTCTGATTTTTTTTCATTCAGTCTCTGTTTAGTTTCTGTTTTCTTGATCTGTCCATTGCTGAGAGTAAAGTGTTGAAGTGTCCTACTATTATTATGTGAGGTACAATGTGTGTTTTGAGCTTTACTAAAGTTTCTTTTGTGAATGTGGGCTCCTTTTATTATGGAGCATAGATGTTCAGAATTGAGAATTCATCTTGGTAGATTTTTTGATATATATGAAGTGTCCTTTCTTACCTTTTTTTGATAACTTTTGGCTGAAAGTTAATTTTACTCAATATTGGAAGCCCTACTCCAGCTTGTTTCTTGGGACCATTTGCTTGGAAAAAAATTTTTCCAGCTATTGACTCTGAGATAATGTCTGTCTTTTTCACTGAGGTGCATTTCCTTTATGCAGCAAAACACTGGATCCTGTTTATGTATCCAGTCTGTTAGTCTATGTCTTTTTATTGAGGAATTGAGTCCATTGATGTTAAGAGATATTAAGGAATAGTGATGTTTCCTGTTATTTTTGTTGTTAGAGGTGGAATTACTTTTGTGTGGCAATGGTCTTTTGGTCTCTTAGGTTTGTTGCAAGAAGATTACTTTCTTGCTTCTTTATAGTGTATAGTTTACATTCTTGTGTTGGAGTTTTCCATCTATTACACTTTATAGTTCTGGATTTGTGGAAAGATGTTGTGTAATTTTGTTTTTTTCATGGAATATCTTTGTTTCTCCATCTATGATAATTGAGCATTTTGCTGGGTATTATAGGCTGGGCTGGCATATTTGTTCTCTTAGGGTCTGTATGACATTTTTCCAGGATCTTCTGGCTTTCCTATTCTCTGGTGAGAAGTCTGGTATAATTTGATACGTCTGCCTTTACATGTTACTTGCCTTTTTTCCCTTACTGTTTTTAATATTTTTCTTTGTTTTGTGCATTTGGTGTTTTGATTATTATGTGAGAGAAGGAGTTTCTTTTCTGGTCCAATCTATTTGGAGTTCTGTAGACTTTTTGTGTGTTCATGGGTATCTCTTTCTTTGGGTTACAGAATTGTTTTCTCCTACAATTTTGCTGAAGATATTTACTGGCCTTTTAATTTGGGAATCTTTGCTGTCTTTTATATCTATTATCTATATGGTTGGTCTTCTTATTGTGTTCTGGATTTCCTGGATGTTTTGCATTTTCTTTGACTGTTGTGTCAATATTTTCCATGGCATCTTCTGCACTCGAGTTTCTCTTCTACAGTTGTATTCTTTTGGTGATGCTTGCATCTATGACTCCTGATTTGTTTCCTAGGTTTTCTTTCCAGGCTTGTCTCCATTTGTGATTTCTTTATTGTTCCTTTTTCCATTTTTAGAACCTGGATGGTGTTCACTTCCTTCACCTGCTCAGTTGTGTTCTCCTGTAATTCTTTAAGGGATTTTTGTGTTTCTTCTTTAAGGGCTTCTACCTGTTTACCTGTGAGTTATTCATGTCTTATTAAAGCCCTCTATCCTCATCATTAGATTTTTATTTTAAATCACAATCTTGCTTTCCTGGTGTGATGGAGTATGCAGGACTTGCTGTAATGGAAGAACTGGGTTCTGTTGATGCAAAATAGTCTTGGTTTCTGTTGTTTATATTCTCGTGCTTGCCTCTTGCCATATGGTTATCTCTAGTGCTACCTGCCCTTGCTTTCTGTGACTAGAGTCTGTCCCTCTTGTGATCCTGTTTCTGTCAGAACTCCTCAGAGTCCAGCTGTCTCTGTGATCCTGTGATTCTAGTATCCTAGGGTCCTGAGATCCTGGGTCTGTTAGAGCTTCTTGGAGTCAAGCTACCTCTGGGATCCTGATATCCTGGTGTGACCAAGCTTGTGAAATCCCGGATGTGTCACAGCTCCTGGGAGTCAAGCTTTTTCACGGTGTTGCAGGAGTGTGTTGGGAGCCAGTGCCCTAGGTTTTCTTTGGACATTGGTGCACTCTGGAAGGAAACCATGTCTCTGGCTGGGGAAGGGATTGTGTTTCTCTGGTTCCTGTGGGAGTCCCTGTTATGCCGTGTATTTTAAAAGTTGTTGTTGCCTGAACTATGATCTTGAGTGTTTCAGAGCTCCAGTGCTCCTGGTTGTGTCCAATTCCCTGGGAGTTGAGCTTCCTCTATGTTCCTGTGATCCTGTCATCCTGTGCATTTCAGAGCACCTGCAAGTTGGGCTTCCTCTGGGAGTTGTGGGACTGGGTGCTGAACCAGTGGCCAAGGTCTGCTCTGGGCACTGGTTTAGACCAGAAAGGACTTGTGCCCTGGCTGAGTGGTGGTTCCTGAATTCCTGGATCCTGGGGAACCCAGTTACTTTGGGTGTTGGGGCAGATGTTGTGGTCGTTTCACTTGTGAACCTGGGTGTTAGAGTACCTGGAGTTTGAGCTTCCTCTGGATGTTGTGGGACTGTGTATGGAGCCAGTGCCCAAGGTCTTAGTTAATTTTCAAAACAGTGGTAATTAATTATCTGAAAATTTTCAAGTGGTCAATGAACCACATGATAAATTTGTTCAGTTTATATATAAGCTATTTACATACATTTAAACCATATCCTTCCTATGTCCCTGTATTTTTACAAATAGTTTTCTTTTTTGTGTGGAGGGAACGTAAATGGAAATAGGGCATTAAATTTCAAAGCAAGTGCCAGTAAAGACCTGGAGTCATTCTGCTGTCCACTCTGGATATTTATAAGGCTTATTCAAAGCAAAAGTGGTGTGGGGACCTGAGAAGAACACAAACTTCCAAGTCACACTCTGAGATCCAAATCAGTCTCTGTTTATTGATCGCATACTCCTGTGAATGTGCACTCTCCCTTCTATTGAACATTCGCCATCACTTCATAAATCAAACTTGTTAACATAGTTTTATATTACATAGCCTGTTTTTATATGTCTTACTACAAATTCTAATTCTATGGTCAATGACCAAGATCAACCCTGACTACACAGGTTCAAGCTCAACCTGAGCTATAATTGACCTTGTTTCAAGATAAAAATCTTGAGCAACAGAGATAAATTGTGCCAGTAAATTTATATTTGAAAATACAGTTTTATATAATGTACTATGAAGAGGTTCTGGAATCTCCTTACCCACAAGTTATCATTCTATAAGAAGGCTATTAGAGCTTTACAATACTTTCTCACTGTAATAACATAATAAAGTAGTGTAAGCATGCACACAGTGAATGAAGCATAAAACCATATGATTATTTCAATAGGTGCAGAGAATTAGCACCCATTTATCATAAAAAACCACGTTAACAAATTCAGAATGGAAAAATAAATTCCTTTATGTAACAGAAACCATGCAGAAAAAAATTCTGTGATTAAATTCATTCTTAGAAGTGAAAGTTTCCTTTGGAATTAAGAACCACTCAAAGACACCCACCCTTTTCAATGCTTCTCAGTAATGTTTGTGAAAGCTCTTACTAGAGTAAGTAGGTAGGAAAAGAAGTGAAAACAACAAAAATGTCAAAAAAAAAAAAACAAAAAAAACAAAGTACGTTTCATCCATTTAAAAATATTTCTTTGTGTGTAAGCATGTAAGACATTATGGTTTATGTAAGTACATACATTGACAGGCATTGAAACTAATTTTTGTTCGTTTGGGAAAGAGCACCAAACTAAAACCAGGAAGTCAAAAACTGAAGTTAATAGTAGACAAAACACTGTGTCTTTGTAGCATACGAGATTTGAAGGGCTAAAAAGGAAAAATATTGATTTGGGCTTTATAGGAAGATATATAGGGATAGTTCAGAAATGAGTTGACATTTTAAAAGGTTTCCAAGAGGTTGAGATTGAGAACTCAAAGAGACTTCAAGAAAAGGATTCCCCAGGTGAAAAAGCTTTTGAACATAAAGAAATGTTTTCTACTTGTGAATAGTCTAGTATCTGACTAGAGGTCAGAAAGATTGCAGGTAAAGAGCAAGGAACAATAGATAGGAAGAAGGGAAACAGAAACTAGTCATTGAGGACTGGAACTCCATGCATGCAATTATTAGGGATCTATTAACATATATGATAAGAAGAGAACAGAGCAGTCCTGGCTCCAAAACTGAAAGAGAGACCATGTCAAATATTCTCAAGAGTGTTCACTGAGGTATGTGGTTGACATTTTCAACACATTAAAGACAGAATGAAGACATTGTTGCTAATGTCTAATTGGGTTCTGCTCTTCTCTGTATGCTTATGTATGAAGATATGTGAATTGTGATGCACTTGTGTATGTCTATGTGTTTGTATGATTTATAGAAAATGGGTACATGATAGATGATAGATGCATAATAGCTGATAATAGATATATAGATAGTAGGTAGATGGATAAATGATAGCTGTCTACCTGATTGGTATAAGATGTGTAGAGAGAAATATGAATAAACATGCTGATATATACACACACATGCACATATACAAACATGTAAGGGAGGGATGGAGGGAAGGAGAGAGAGAGAGAGAGAGAGAGAGAGAGAGAGAGAGAGAGAGAGAGAGAGAGAGAGAATGAATCACGACTGCTACTGAAACAGAGAGCTAGGAAAGGGCCATGTTTGTTAATAAAATGCAGTCTAACACTTCCTCAAACAGACTGTGGGTCATGCTAGTGTTATCATAGTGAAAACAAACAGAAGCTATCAACCAACACTAACCAAAAATATTTAAAAAAATGAATTACAAAAATTGAATGTCATCTTCTTAATGTTTTAAGTATCTTCGTTTTAAAATAATCAATAAACTTACTGATAAATGTAGCTACCCTCCTTATTTTAAATTGATCTGTTATATTACCCTCTGGGGCAAGTTAAAAATACAGTCAGTCTGTTCTCCATTGCTTGTTGAAGAAGCTAATCTTGGTTATTAATTTGACTGCATCTGGAATTGTGTAAAACACAAGCTGCTGGGCATCCATTTGAGGAATTCTCTTAATCAACATAGTTGAAGTAGAAAGACGCCTTATAAATATGTGTGATATTTTGTGGTAGGAATCCAGATAAAATGATATGACTTTTTTATATTTGTCTTCACTCTCACTGGCAAGATAACCTGTCCTGTTTCTTTACCCATATTAGAGCCAATATATTTGGGTTCCGATGTTGATCTGGACCAGCCGACTTCTAAGAATCACCCAAGCCTTAAGTGTTAGACTCTGACTTCTGAGGCATCCACCCCTGGGACTGGGATGACTACTAGATTCCTAGTACCTCTAGTGGAAACTGGCCATGTGGGTCTAGCAGGGTATGGATATGTATAAGTGCTGTTCTTTTAAGGAACCCTGACTAATATACTAGTTATATAAGTGGTCATCTCTGCTGAGATTACAGACTTTGCTAGAAATTGAGTTCTGTACAATCGTATTTTCTTGAGATAACTTTCTTAGCTCCTTGGGATGACACTATACACACTGGAAACTCCTGGGGTGTTTAGCTATCTCACAGTGAGTAAGTGAGTACCTGTAATATTTCTCATACACAGGAATATTGCTACTCCCTTAGTTTTGATTTTTCTTATGTCAGAAGCACTAGTTCACCTGAATATATTAGTAGAGTTTTAATTTTTCTTCTTTTTACAGTCTCTAATTAAAGTTCTATCCATGTATTTTTTCCTATTGCTACTATAACCAATTATCCTGCACTTGGTAAGTAAAACACTAACTTCATTATGCTCCAGATCTCTAGACTGAAATATTCAAATCTCCCTGGTCTAATTAGTGTCAAGATGTTGGTAACTCTTCCCTTTCTAGATACTCTAAAGGAAAACCAAGTATTCTACCATGTTAAGCTTCGAAAGGCTGTCAGTATAGCATAGCTTAACATCTTTCCTCATCAACCTTCAAAGCCAACTGTACAGGATTAATTCCTCCTGTTGTATCTCCTTGATGACCTTATACCCCCGACCCTTTCAACATATAAGGAATCCTATGGTTGTCTTGAGTTGGATTGGAAATCTCAAGTTAATCTCCCAGTGATAAGGTTCATATGCTGATCTACAATCTTTCTCACTATGCAAATTGTTGTTGCAAAGAATATTTCTACAAACCAATTTGGCATGGCTTCCTTAAGAGCTGCTATTTTTTATGTAGGTCATCTTAAATAAGGCTTAGATTTTAAAAGTAGACAGGTAGCCAAACTTAAATAATGAAATGCTTTTTAGATTTGGATGCTCTGTTTCTATGTAGAGAAGAAGGCCTGAGTGAGTGTGTACTTTGTCACAGGCACAGCCATGAGACACTCAGACTCATGGAGGAATGGCAAAGCAAGCCTCCATCCCTAGGATGGTGAGCGTCAGATGGAAATGCCAAAACCTTTCATGGAAAATGAATAGACTAAGGACAGTGTGCAGAAAAAATGTTCCTATGGCTGCCCCCTCATGTCTCTGCATGTCCCTGCTGAATCTCTCTCTCTCTCTCTCTCTCTCTGTCTGTCTGTCTTTCTGTTAACATTCTTTCTTTTTTAAATTTATTTTACACTCCAGATTTTATACCCCTCCCTGTCCACCATCCAATTTTTCCACATCCCATACTTCCTCCCTGACCCCCCAACCCACACCCCCATCTCCATGAGGATGTCCCTACCCTGCCCACTCCACCAGATCTCTAAATTTCCTGGGCCTTCCAACCTCTTGAGGGTTAGGTGCATCTTCTCTGACTAAACCCACGCCTGGTAGTCTTCTGCAGTATATGTGGTTGGTGATCCAGTATCTGAGAGATCTCAGAGGTGAGGTCAATTGAGACTGCTGGTCTTCCTATAGGGCTGCCCTCCTCCTCAACTTCCTCCAGCTTTTCCCTGATTCAGCCAGCGGGGTCAGCAACTTCTCTTCATTGGTTAGGTACACATAACTGCATCTGATTCTTTCAGCTGCTTCTCAGGTCTTCTGACTGACAGGTCATTGAACAGAAGCTAAGCAGAGACACAGAGAAACTAATAGAGATTATGAACCAAATGGATTTAAAAGATATCTACAGAACATTTCATCCTAAAACTCAAGAATATACCTCCTTTTTAACACCTCATGGTACCTTCTCCAAAATTGACCATACAATTGGTCACAAAACAACCCTTAATTAACTGGTTCAAGAATATTGACATGATCCCAGGCATCTTATCAGACCACCATGGCCTAAAGCAAAGTAATAATGACAGCAAAAGCAACAGAAAACACATATACATGTGGAAACTGAGCAATTATCTACTCAATGATAGTTTTGTCAGGGATGAAATAAAGAAAGAAATTAAAGACTTCCTGGAATTTAATGAAAATGTTGAAAAACAGAACGCAAACTTATGGGACACAATGAAAGCAGTGCTAAGAGGATATTTCATAGCACTAAGTGCATGGGTAAAGAAACGGGAGAGATCGTACACTAGTAATTTAACAGCACACCTGAGAGCTCTAGAACAAAAAGAAGCACACTCACCCAAGAGAACTAGAAAGCAGGAAAGAGTCAAACTCAGAGCTGAAAGCAACCAAATAGAAACAAAGAGAAAGATACAAAGAATCAGGAAAAGCCAAAGCTGGTTCTTTGAGACAGTCAACAAGATAGATAAACCCATAGCCAAACTAACCAGTGGGCCAAGAGGCAGTATACAAATTAACAAAATCAGAAATGAAAGGGGGGACATAACAACAGAAGTGGAGAAAATTCAAAAAATCATCAGATCCTTCTATAAAAGTCTATGCTCAACAAAGCTGGAAAATTTAGATGAAATGGATGGTTTTCTAAACAGAAACCACATATCAAAGTTAAATCGAGAGCAGGTAAACTTTCTAAACAGGCCCATATCCCATAAAGAAATAGAAGAAGTCAATAAATACCTCCCAACCAAAAAAAGCCAAGAGCCAGATGGATTTAGTTCAAAGTTCTACCAAACTTTCAAAGAAGACCTTTTACCAATATCCTCAAACTATTCCATAAAATAGAAATAGAAGGAACACTATCTACATCATTCCATGAAGCCACAATTACTCTTATACCTAAACCACACAAGAACCCTACCAAAAAGGAGAATTTCAGACCAATTTTGCTTATAAATATATATTTGATACAAAAAATACTAAAAAAATTCTTGCAAACCAAATCTGAGAACATATCAAAATAATCATCTGTCATAACCAAGTAGGCTTCATACCAGGGATGCAAAGTTGGTACAATATATGAAAATCTATTATAGTAAATCTACCATATAAACAAACTTAAAGAAAAAAAACCACATAATCATCATCTTAGATGCAGAAAAAGCATTTGACAAAATACAACACCCATTCAAGTTTGAAGTATTGGAGAAATCAGGAATTAAAGGCCCATACCTAAACATAATAAAAGCAATTTACTGCAAACCAACAGCCAATGTCAAATTAAATGGAGAGATACTTGAAACAATCCCACTAAAATCAGGGGCAAGACAAGGATGCCCACTCTCCTATATCTATTCAATATAGTACTCATCGTACTAGCTAAAATAATAAGACAACAAACAGACATCAAGAACATACAAATTCACAAAGAAGAATTAAAGGTATCACTATTTGCAGATGATATGATAGTATACATAAGGGATCCCAAAAATCCTACCAAAGAACTTCTCCAGATGATAAACAATTTCAGCAAAATGGCTGGATATAAAATTAACTCAAATAAATCAGTAACTTTCCTTTATGCAAATGATAAATAGAAAGAAATAAGAGAAACAATTCCCTTTACAATAGCCATAGATAATATAAAATATCTTGGGATAACTCTAACCAAAACCAGTGAAAGATTTGTATGATAAGAACTTCTAGTCTCTCAAGAAAGAAATCACAAAAGTTCTCAGTAAATGGACACATCTCCTAAGCTTATGGATTGGCAGAATTAGCATAGTAAAAATGGCCATCCAACCAAAGGCAATCTACAGATTCAGTGCAATCCCCATCAAAATCTCATCATAATTTTTCAAACACATAGAAAGAACAATTCTCAAATTCATCTGGAAAGGCAAAAAGCCAAAACAGCAAAAACAATTCTTAACAATAAAAGAATGGCTGGGGAAAATCATCATCCCTAACATCAAGCTCTACTATAGATCAATAGTGATAAAAACTGCAAGGTATTGGTACAAAGACAGACAGGTTGATCAATGGAATAGAATTGAATACCCAGAAATAAAACCACACATTTACACACACTTGATCTTTGTCAAGAAGCCAAAAATATATAATAGAAAAAGGAAAAATCATCAGTAAATGATGCTGGTCTAACAGGATGTCTGTAATGTAGACAAAATGAAAATAGATTTGTATTTGTCATCTTGCACAAAACTCAAGTCCAAGTGGATCAAGGACCTCAATATAAAACCAGATCCACTCAATCCAATAGAAGAGAAAGTGGGAAAGACCCTTAAACTAATTGCAACAGGTGGAAATTTCCTAAACAGAACTCCAATGACCCATGCTCTAAGATCAATAATTGGTAAACGGGACTTCATGAAACTAGAATACTTCTGTAAGGCAAAGAACATAGTCAATAAGACAAATCAGCAACCTACAGATTGAGAAAAATCTTCATTAACCCCACATACAATAGAGGTTTAGTATCCAAAATACATAAAGAACTTAAGAAGCTAACCACCTCCAAACAAAAAACAAACAACTCAATAAAAAAATGGGGTATAGAACGAACTGGAGACTTCACATCAGAGGTATCTCAAATGGCCGAGAAGCACCTAAAGAAATGTTCAAAGTCCTTAGAGATCAGAGAAATGCAAATCAAAACAACTCTGAAATTCCACCTTAAGAATGGCTCAGATCAAAACCGTAGGTGACAACACATATTGGTGAGGATGTGGAGATAGAGGAACACTCCTCTATTGCTGATGGCATTGCAAATCGGTACGACCACTCTGGAAATCAATTTGGATGTTCCTCAAAAAATTGGAAATTGACCTACCTAAAGACCCAGAAATATCACATTTTGGTATATACCCAAAAGATGCCCTACCATGCCACAGGAACAAGTGTTCCACTATGGCCTTATTTGTGATAGGTAGAAGCTGGAAACAACCCAGATGTCCCACAACAGAAAAATGGATGCAGAACATTTACACAATGGAATACTAATGAGCTATTAAGAATGAGGACATCTTGAGCTTTGCAGGCAAATGGAAGGAGCTAGAAAATATCCTAAGTGAGGTAACTCAGACCCAAAAGGACATGCACCCCATGTTCTCACTAACAAGTGGATATTAGTCAAATAAAAAACTACAGAATACCCAAGAGACAGGCCACAGAACTCAAAAAGTTCAACAAGCTGAAGGACCCAATTGAGGATGCCTCAGTTCCCCTTAGGAGGAAGAGGAAAGCAACCACAAGGGGGGAGAAAGGGAGGGACTGGGGAGGAAAATAGGTGGGGGTGGCGGTAGCAGGGGACATGATCCAGTATTAGGTAGGGGGGAGTGGTTTTTTCTACCCTTATAGAAATAGGAGTGGGATGGGATATGGGGCTTATGGACAGGAATCTGTGAAAGGGAATAACATGTGAAATGTAAATAAAAATTATCCAATAAAAAATTCTCATTCAATGAAAAAAAAAACCATTGCTTTGTTTGCTTAAGATCATAAATTTTAAAATATAACAGAATATTGTATGGCCAGATAGCATAAACTTTAACTATGAAACATGCAAACTCTGATGTGTGTACAAGAGTCTTGGCTCATTTTAGCTTAAATTTTCTCAACTTTAAAGCATGATATTGCTGATAAGGATGGAATATCCCTGTAATTCCTGCAATGGAAAACTGAAGTAGGGAGAATTAGTGAAGAGTTTATACTGAAACTCGCCTACAGGGTATAGGGAGACATATATGGAAGAAAATGCCAATATTGAAATTGAGTAGTAAAATTTGTAGCCACTGTTTGCCATTTTAACTTAAAAACTCCACGGCTTACGGTATGTTCAGATATGACTATGGTATAGGGGTCAGCTCTTTGCTATTTTTGAGCTGATTAACATTATGGGAAAGTATTAAAAATATTAAAATCACTAGTATTATCTTAATTTAGTTGTGTTTGTTAGAGTATCAACAGTCTGATGGATATGATGTATATTAAAAATCAAGTTTAGGTTTCTGGAATTGGTCAGTTTAATTATGGTTTTCTTTATTAAACAACACACATTAATTAATGTTTATAAATATAAGTGGATAGGACAGTGGAGTGATGACTAAGGGGGTCAAGTGTTTGCTGTGTGAGTATGAGGTAAGGAAGTATGAGGAGTATGCCTAAAGGAAGACAGAGAGTTACATCTGTGTAATTCCTGTAGTGAGAAGGGAGGCAGAAGCAGAATTTCCAGTAACCTGAATCACCAGGTAGCCTGGCCCAACAAAGGTACTCAGTCACCAGCAAGGTAGAAGGCTAGGGCAGACTCCCCAAGTATGTGTCCTAAATGTCTACACACACACACACACACACGCATGCACACACACACACACACACACACACACACACACACACACACACAAAATGTTTGAGGCAGGAAGGCTTTGAACAGCCTCAATTATACTGACTAAGCTGCTTCCTTCCCAGTCCTTGGGTTTGGTGGTGGGTAATAATGCTCTCTTATGTGTCTTTGTCCATTATTATAGTTCCATGTGAAAAATAGGAACACATATGAGAGAAGCCACGGGCTGTGGAGGCTTATTTATATGAGCACCTTCATCCTTGTAGAATGTTAAATGCTGAACTCGGATTACATTAGATACATTTGCAAATATCTTTACTATTTAAGGTGTCAACAGGAAACATTGGCTCACCTAAGACCTTTAAAAGTGTTCATTATCTTTATATCCAATGTGTAAATATACATAGGAATGCATTTGTGTTAAGGATTAATACTGCAAATGAAGGATGAGAGAAGGCTGGAGAAGGGAAATAAATTAATTTCAAACATCTTTTATTATATTTAAAAAGGTTCCCCTGGATTATATTATTTTGATTTTTCAAAGCATAACAAAATGCTTAATGTTTTTAACATAATTCATGAACTGAACACCCCACAGTGGGACTTTTAACCAATTTTAAACTGATATGGGAAAGCTGAGCTCTAAGCTTATAGTTAATGCTCATAATATATGTTGATGCTCTTCTGCCTAAGCAAAGAGAGAAGAAGGTTCCGTTACGGTTTCTTCTCTTTCCTCATATTGTTTAACTCCAAAAGATCTGATACATCCTTGAGTAAAATAGTGTCAACCTGCAGAATGACAAGACATTTTCCCCTCATATTAAAACAATAAGAAAGACTTCAGTGATTTCATTCGATTAATTTCAGACCTTTTGACAGTCATTACTCCTGAAGGCATTCCATTGATGAGCTATGAACCCAGGCTTTAGTACTGGTCTATACTCACTTGTCTGTTTTCTTTAAAGTCCACAACAGGATTTGTGTCACTTCTTGTTGTTTTACATTCAGTGCTCCTTATATGTTCTTAAATGATGATCACGACCTAAATGAATTACAGACCTCAGTATAGAATTATAGAGAAGTGTCGGAATGCTATCCCCCCCCACTGTTTATTACTGTTATTCAATGAGAGACTGAACATATAATACATATGATGAACATATATTCACATTCTACATACTTTATACTATACAGTCTTCACAAATCTCTGGAGGGATTCACTGTACCTTTTTTACTTTCTTTTCTTCCAATGAGAAAACTGAACACAAGGAAAGATATTATCTGTAGGAAGTCAAGCAGTACTCAGGATTCAATTTGTGGGACTGGAAGCTATAGCACGGCGGGAAACAGAATGATTAGCCTTTAAGGTGACTGTGTACATATGCCCTGTGGAAAGTTTAAAATGCCTCTGCATTAACCTGGAGTATTCGGGAAAATTGGAGGAAAATACAGTCAAGACTTCAGACTCAAAAGTTTAGTAAATGCAGCACAGTTGGCTTTCTATATCCACTCTTCGAAATATGGTATGTCTACAAATATTACCTGAGTAGAATTGCTATTTTAAAGTCCTGTTTGTTGATTCTGGTTAACTAATTAGGGCTATAATCACTATAAAAATGAACATTTTCATCCTAAATCTGGTAGGATGGAGTAGGAAAAAAAATAACCCACTGACTTTTTATGTAAACAACAGCAGCTCTTGACAGTCTGTCTTCTTGTGTCTGAGAGTTTTAAGGGGGTGGGAATCCAACCGAAAAAACTGGACAGAGTTCAACAAGTGCACACCTTTGGCTGCCAGAGGCACAAAACAGATAAATCTTCCAAGTTTCAAGCCAATTATTCTCAACACCCCAAAAACGTCAGTGTGTGAAAGCAAGGCATTGCCCTGGATTGCCGCCAACATATCAGAGGAAAGCACACTTTCTGTGGAAATGCAAATGATGGGACCCTGCACCTATTCACAATGTGCTTGGCAGTACAGAGAACTTGAGGTCACCCTGTACTTTCTCAAAATGAAAAGCAGAGACACAGGTTCCTCTCCATTTGTTGTCTACAAACCATTCTCAAAAAGGGGAGAAAAGACCTTAATACTGAAAAGGAATGTTCAGCTATACTCAGTGTACAGTGGAATCTGCCTTTAAACTGCCACATTTAATTGGTGTGCTGTACCAAATACATGCAGATTCCTAATTTACCAGGCAATGGTATTTTGCTTGGAAAATGAATGGTATGTTATAAGAAAGTTTCCATAGGAGCATATATATTATTTCAAGTCTCTCCAAGGTCAAGGAAGTCTGAGTAGTTATAGGTTCTGTGCACTAAAAATAAGAGATTAAAGATGGGTAATATGATTCACACATTTAATAAATAAGTGTGTTGTTTGAATAAATAATATTTGCTTTCGGAAACACATAAAAGTTCTTGATAATATTTAGAAATAAAACTTTAGTTTTTGTCAAAACTAAAAGAAACTATATTTTGTCCAGTGAGAAAAAGAATCACACATCTGAGGACATTATGTGTAATATTCATTCTGTCTGCTTCATCCACACCTCCTAGCTTTCCCATGCTTCTTGTGAGTTTTTCCATTTCGACTAATATTTTAAAATTAGGCTTCTGATGTGTTAAAATTTAGAATTCTACCAGGCTGCCTTATGGGTTTTATCCTGAGCTACTTCCTTGTTTCATTCTTCTCATGTCACCAGGATCAATCCTTTTCTGCACAACCCACACATGAGCATACACACACACACACACACACACACACACACAAGAGACAGAGAGACAAAGAGACAGAGGCAGAGTGAGACGGAGAGAGAGTCAGAGACAGAGAATCAGAGACGAGAGATAGAGCTTTCGATCATGTGTCACTGAAGGTGTAAAAGGCAGACTGTCCTCTACACAAATACCAAGAGCTAATCTATCTCGTCTTTGGCAACTGCCTTCTGCATCTTTTCATTGGAACAATCGATAGATGTATAAATCTTCCAATTTAGTATAATTTATGTTCATAAGCTCACCCTCTGAAATTGAAAACAAGCCTACAATTAAATGTTTTTTTTTTTAATTTTACTTTATTTTCTTTAAAAAAAATTTAATTTATTTTTACACACCAGATTTTATTCCTCTCCTGGTCCACCTTCTGACTGTTCCACATCCCACACCTCCTCTCCCCCACCTCCCATACCTTCCGTCACCATGAAGATGTGCCAATCCTACCCACCCCACCAGACCTCTAAACTTCCTGAGGCCACCAGTCTCTTGAGGGTTGGCTACATCTTCTCTGACTGAACCCAGACCAGAAGTCCTCTGCTGTATATCAGCTTTCATGTCATGAAAACAGGAACTTAGACTCTTTATGTTGAACAGTTATTTTCCTTCTTGACTCATTTATTCTAGAATATTGTATATTTATAGAAACTTAAGAAAAGAGATTATTATCTTCTGAACATGACATGACTATTATACATGAATAATAACACATGAATGCACAGCACAGTGATTACCTAAGCCAAGATCTTAAAACATTGGGCCCATCAATATTCACCATGGAGGGAATATGGAGCCAAATGCTTCGGCTCTCACTAAGACACTGTTGCATTTAATCTTGTCTGGAGGTCAGGATATCATAATCTTCAGTGACAGAACCCTATAAGATGTCCTTGCTCAAATAACTCCTACAGATGCTTAACCAACCCTAATTAAGTGCACTGGGCCTCAAATAGATAAATAAAAGCATAAACAATGGAGAGGGCTTGGTGGCAATGGGGTTCAGGGAAAGCAAAAAGGAAATGAGAGCATAAAGTGGGAGAAATGTGATCAGAATTTATATATATATATATATATATATATATATAAGAAAGAATATACAAATAAAACTCAATAAGGAGTCTTTGAAGCAATGGCTGGATTAGAGTCCATTTACCTTGGGCACTTACAGAACACTTATTCAGGCTGCAGTTAAAGAATTATCAGAGCGAACAAACCAAGACTCTGTATATAGAACAAAAGAAACATTGTACAAAAGAAAGTTATCTGGCAGTATCTGGTTCCTAGTGTCCATTTCTGCACTATTACTTTTAATAGCTGAGGTTAGTCTGTGCCCTGAGTGCTGCAATCAAAGGACTAAGCCTTGAAGAAACTCAAAGCCCCTGTCTTATTTCTATCTTCACTTTCTTCCTTGGCTAAGTCAAGGAGAAGATTTCTTTCACAAAGCTCCTTGAAGAGGCTAATTGGTACATTTGACATGCTTGACGTCCTGCCTAGGCAGTTGATGCCTGTAGCTTGAGATTTTGATTTCTGGGAAATGTAATATACTGTGAGGGGAAACATAGCTTTAGTTTGAGCATTTTGATAATAGACTTTTATATGGTGTCTCCATGGTGACCAAGAGTCCTAAAAGGTGAAGCACTAGGGAGGAAATGAAGCAGAGAGAGGTAGGAGTGAGAACCGACCACCCTAGGCTTCCTGTCAGAACATTCTCCCCAGTGATCCCCTTAGGAAGTTCAGCAGCATCAGCCTCACTCATTAAACTCTTTAAAGAAGCTTTTGTATATGATTTTACTCAAAGAAAAATTAAAACCTCATTTTCGACAATGAGCATTCTGTGTGGCTGCATAGCCATTTTACATGACAAGTAGATATGTCACACAAAACTGGTTTCCTCTTCAAGATTAGAGGAAGATTAGATTCTCAGGGCTGAAGAGGAGTTGAATGGTGAACAAAGAAGATGTGGAGGATGTGATTGGGACTCTTTGGGTACAATCTCACTATCCTGAAATCCAATGTGACTTATATGTCTTAGGACAAAGACACAAGGCAGCCATAGTCTCGATCCCAGTTGATAATATTACTCCCCTCTGAAACCTCAGGAAAAGTGTCTTCATATTGTCATGGCTTTCAGCACCAATCTCTTCCAATCTCCTATTAGGATGACCCATTAAACCTTGCTTGCAATAATCAACCACTGACATTCAAAACAAATAAACAAACAAAAACCCCAAAACAAAACAAACTCTAAATACCACATAGCAAGCTTGTCACAGAAATACCTTATTCCTGGCACCACATTTGGAAATCAATCATGATATTAAAAAACAAAGTTCTGTGTCACATTGATAAGGGGTGGACTCATGACACATAGTCCTGATGTCAACTCAAAAACATCTGGAATCAATTATGGTCCAAGCAGCTGGATACTCCTGCGATGAGACATTCGAAAGAGATGACAAGAACAGATTGCTTTATTGTATAAAGTTGGGCCACACCTCCTTTTGGCAGCCCACATTGAATGACATGGGGGAAGGAATCTGCACATTGCCTGGTTTTCTCACTCTTAATGGCAAGTTCATCTACTCTGCTGCTGAGGCATTAATTTGCCTGTATTTGAATCCACTTCTTGATTCCAAGGTAGACTAAAGACTGGCATCTCTCTAGAACTTCTCTGAGACTCCATTGACAGATTGGGGCTGCTGAGACATCCAGTCTCATGGAGTGATCAACTACTATTCTTTGACTTTTCTATCAGAAAACAACCATTGTTGGACCACTCAAATGATAGCTTATAAGCTACCCCAGTAAACCCATTATTCTTGACATATACAGACACTGAGCTGTATTCAAGCTTAGTTCCATCTTTGAGCGAATACTTGCTGAGTGTAACTAAAGTAAATGTCAGCATATACTAGGTATCTGTAGGACAAGGATGAATGTGACTGTTCTGTTTTTGCAGTTCTCATTTTCTTGGGAGTTATCATCAGGAAAACAAAAGTGCTTATCTGTTGTTCTAATTTCATTTATTAAATGACAGTATGTCAAGGCAGCTTTTAACTCAGAATATAATTGTTTGTGTTTCACTGTTTGAAGAGGTTCTTTTATTAATGCTTCTCTTTATATTTTTTTCATTTTGAAAAATTTAGAATCTATCCATTGATCAATGTGTCTGTCTTTGTACCAATACCATGTAGTTTTTAATCACTATTGCTTTGTAGTATAGCTGAAGGTCAGATATGGTGATTCCCCCAGCAGTTCTTTTATTGTTAAGAATTATTTTTGCTATACTGTTTTGTTTTGTTTTGTTTTTTACTTTCCAGAAGAATTTTAGAATTGCTCCTTCCATGTCTTTGAAGAATTGTGTTGGAATTTTGATGGGGATTGCACTGAATGTGTAGATTGCTTTTGGTAGGATGGCCATTTTTCACTATGTTGATTCTGCCAATCCATGAGCATGGAAGATCTTTCCATTTTTCTAAGATCTTTGATTTCTTTCTTGAGAGACTTGAAGTTCTTATCATACAGATCTTTCACTTGTTTGGTTAGAGCTTTCCCAAAATATTTTATATTATTTGTGGCTATTGTGAAGGGAGTGGTTTCTCTAATTTCTTTCCCAGCCTGTTTCTCATTTGTATAAATCTACAGATTTATTTGAGTTAATTTTATATATGGTCACTTTGCTGATGTTGTTTATCAGCTGTTGTTTATCAGAATTTTTGGGGTCGCTTAGGTATACCATCATATCATCTGCAAATAGTGATTCATTTATTTTTTCTTTCCGAGTTCCCTGTACCCAAATCCCATAGGGAAGAGAGCTGAACACCCAGGAGTGCAGACATCCTGAGACTGCAGGACAGACCGCCACCTCTCCACACCTCTGCCCAGTCCAAGGGGAAACTTCACAGTGCCTCTGGACACTGGGATATAGGAACAGACAGCTGCTGGTACCCACAGTGCTGGTCTGTGCCCAGGACCAAACTGAACCAGCCAAACAGCTCCCAGTACCCAAATCCCATGGGGAGAGAGCTGGACCCTCAGAAGTGTGGATACTCCTGAGAAGTCAGAGGAGACTACCCTCTGCCCACAATCCAGACCCAAGAAGGAATCACATAGAGCCAACTGTGTACCCTGGATGCAAGGACCTAGGAGCAATCAGGGGCAGAACCCTTTGATTCCTGCCCGAGTCAAGAGCTGGAAGACAGTCTCCAGGCGCACCAATACACTTGAGAACAGAGGTAAGACCCACGTTTCTGTTACCAAGTGATCTGCCTGGTGGATTCAGGATATACAGAGGTCAAAATCCTCTGGGTCAGGGCACTTCCTGTTTCTGGCTCTGCTCAGAAGTGAACTGATAACATCCCACTGTTCCCTTCACCCAAATCCCATGGGGAAGAGAGCCGAACACCCAGGAGTTGTAGACATCCTGAGGCTGCAGGACAGACCGCCATTTCTGCATACCTCTGAGCACACCCCCAGTCCAAGGGGAAACTTCACAGTGCCTCTGGACATAGGAATATAGGAATAGACAGTTGCCAGTACCTGCAGTTCTGGTCTGCACCTAGGACCGAACTGAACTGGCCAAACAGCTCCCTGCACCCAAATCCCATGGGGGAAAGAGCTGGACCCTCAGAAGTGTGGATACTCCTGAGAAGTCAGAGGAGAATACCCTCTGCCCACAGGCCAGACCCAAGAGGGAATCCCATAGTTCCAACTGTGCCCACTGGGTGCAAGGATCTAGGAGCAATCAGGGGCAGGACACTTTGATTCCTGCCCATACCTAGAGCTGAAAGACAGTCTCCAGGAACACCGACACACCTGAAATCAGAGGACCTGTTCTCAGTAAAGGCTGAAAGAAAACAGGAAAACAGTTCTACAGGAGCGCTGACACAGAGGCCTACAGCAGGGCCAAGTCACTCCCAGAAACAGCAAGACAAGCAAACACCAGAGACAACCCAATGGCTGGCGGCAAGTGTCAATTTGTATCCCCTTGATCCCTTTTTGTTGTCTCATTGTTCGAGCGAGTACTTTGAGTACTATATTGAGGAGATATGGGGAAAGTTGGCATCTTTACCTTGTCCCTGATTTTAGTGGGGTTGCTTCAAGTATCTCTCCATTTTATTTGATATTGGCTGTGCTCATTTACAGTAAATTGCTTTTATTATGGTTTTGGTTTGTTCTTAGATTTAGTTTGCAAGAATTTTATCGAGTAGTTTTGCATCGACATTCATAAGCAAAATTGGTCTGAAGTTCTCTTTTCTTGTTGTGTCCTTGTGTGATTTTGGTATCAGAGTGATTGTGGCTTCATGGAATGAATTAGGTAGTGTTCCTTCTGTTTTTATTTGTACTAGTTTTAAGAATATTAATATTAGGTCTTGTTTGAAGGTCTGATAGAATTCTCCAATAAAGCCATCTGGCCCTTGACATTTTTTTTATGTTGGGAGATTTTTAATGAGTCTTCTATTTCCTTAGTGATATGGACTTGCTTAGAAAGATAAAATAAAAAAGAAAAGAGATTTTAAAATCTGTTTTATACAATAAAATCTTTTTATGCAATATATTCTGATTCCCCTCTCCCAATTCTTTTTGATCCTTTCCACATCCTTACTCATTTATAATTTAGGTCCTTTTTCTCTCTCTTTATTTTTAGAAAACAAACAAACAATCAACAATAAAACACATATATACAGTGGCAAGCAGAGGCATACATTCATACACACTCTGCCTCACAAAACTTATAAAAACACAAACTCAGAAAAGACAAGTAAGGTAAGAAAACAACAACAATAAAAAAAAAACAAAAAGCAACAAAACAAAACAGACAAACAAAAATTCCAAAATGGCCAAACAAGGCAATATCAGAAAAAAGTCTGCAAAAGATACTACTTAGTTCTTTTTGTGTTGGGTGTGGTTAATGTATCAAACGTAGCTCCACTGAGTGAACCTGAGTTTTCCTTTGCAAATAGGTTTCAGTTGTAGATGGCTTCCTGGTTAGAGATGGGACCTTTATCCACTGTCCCCTGGGAATGCTGTGACACTGTCTGGTTTGGAACTGTACAGGCCCCATGTGTATGCCCACAGTCTCTGTGGGATCACTGTTCTTCTGAGTTCTGCGACCTTCTAATTCCTGATAAACTGGTGTAAGGACAAAGTGATTTAGTCAATGCATAGATTTGTAAATGTAGTACTTTGTATCATGTTGAAATCCACCTCTGGATTATGCCAGAGCAATGGGACTAAGCATAACTCGACACTGAACTTCACTGTGCACTCTGGTTTCCAGACTTGAAAGTGGTGCCTGGAAGCAGTCAGCTTTTACATCCTGTCTTTATAGAGGAAGTTGGTTTGCTGTGCTCCAAGAGCCATGGCTTCGCTTTCCTGATATGAGACCAAGATGAATTTTTGAATGTCAGTGTTGCACTTAACATTTGAGAGCATTATCTGATGGGTCTATTAGACTTTAGCAAGTCTACCTTCTGAGGCCTTTGTAAAAGAGTGCTTTTGATTGCACAAGACAAGGAGGAAGCTGGAAGTCTGGAAAGAGAGGGAGAGGTTCTATAAAAGGCATTAAATTGGATGGGATGAGGAACGTGATGAGGTGAAAAGGGCTTATGGCATGAGCGAGCAGATCTGAGCAAGGTGGCTCCCTTGTGGTTCACTGTGAAAGTCCCATACAAATGTGCGAAAATGTCCTGTTGAACATAAGGTTCAAACCTTAGGCAGATATAAATTTAAAATATATTTTAATAAATTGGGAACATCTTGGAGACAAGAGCAGGAAAAATGGGATGAGGAACTGTGAGAGGGCAGACCAGGAGGGGGATAATGACTGAATTGTAAAAATAAATAAATAAATAAATAAATGAATAAATAATGTAATTAAAGATAAGTTCAGCAGTAAAATTGTTTGTAGGTGAACAGACCATGCTGAAGTATGATGAACAAAGAGATAAAAAGGCTTCAAGAAAAGAAATGTCATGATTCCCTGTTGGAACTTATCATTAGTGCTTATGCCAAATTCTGCCATCAGTCCATCCATTTGCACTGTTTACAGAGCAGCTTGATTAGGTAACGATAAAGATAGCAATTGCCTGGATTCTAACTGATTCTGGTCTATGATGGGCAACAGAAGGATCCCTATATGCTTCATGCTGAGAAATACAGAATCTGGTTTAGACATAGATAAACAAGACACTCCTTATAGAAAAGAATGGAGACCACAGCAATGCATAATCATCACCGAGTGAGTAGACAAGCACTGGACTTGCCGTTTGAAAATGACTTATGGTTGTTAAGTGATCAATTGCCACCCAGACTATAGGCAAAATGCAAAAACGGATGAATTATACTTTCTTTTAGTTTTTTTATTTTGCTTTTGTTTCTCTTTGTCTGTTTGAAGGCAGAGTTTCACTGCATAGCCCCAGCGGGTATAGACTTTTCTATGTAGACCAGACCTCTGTGTCCTAAGCACTGAGAATAAAGGCATGCACCACTGTGCCAGTCCTAGTGAATTCTTTTTAAGTTTTCTGTACACTGAGTTGTGAAACCTAGTTATTTACTTTCTGAAAAACATCCTTATAAAAGAATGCCAGACAACTGAGATTAGAGTGTCCCATTTTTTGTTAAATAAGGATAGAAAAATGTATTTTTATTTTTTTTTTGTTTGTGTATGGTGTATCTACCTGTTTGACCAACTGTGGATTCTAAATGTAAGATTTTGATATCTTTATCTGTTGCTCTCCAACTTAGTTTTCGAGACAGTTTTTTTTCTCATTGACCTAGAACTTGCCAATTTGCATAGACTCACTAATTAGCAAGCAGTCATTAGGTGTTTGTTTTAGCTATCCCAAGACTGGGATAGCATCAGAAGCATTCCATCTTGTCTTGCATCTACATGCATGCTAGGTATCAGAACTCAGGTTCTTCTGATTGCTCAGTAAAGCACTCCACTTGCTGAGTCATCTCTTAAGCCCGAAAAATGGGAAACTTGAGTCAATCACAATTTTTGAAATAGACATATCAGATCAAAAGAAAAGACAAGAACTAAAGGTGTGGCTCAGTCAGGGTGGGTTTGGGAGGTGTAACCTGACATCTTCAAACCAAATAGCAAGAAACATAGGTTTGGAGAGAATCCAGAGCATGGCAAATTGCAGAGAGCATGAAAATGTACTGGCTGTTAATAATTCAACCCTCACTAAGCATCTGGGATTTCGCAATTTTCTCTTTAGTTTCTCTAAACTTTGGATTCCATTAACCTATAATATATTTCCAGTATTTCTAACATAGAAGTTCTTGGAGTTTTCCAATTTAAACTTGTGTGGTCCACTCTTTTAAAGTCGCTGAAGACTTTTGTGGTTTAAATAAAGCACAAGACTCTAAGTTAGAGAGCTCACCCCTTACTGTTCCAGAGAATTGGGTAAGCTTTTGGAACTGGTTTTCTCAACAGAGCGCTGCTTTCTGATGCTTATCATTCATCTTTTCTATCCTCTAGCTTTCCAAACATATCCAGGTTTTGATGCTATGTAATTTATACACCACCATGTGCTCATTCGCGACTAGTTATTATCTGTATCTTGATTTTTCTCCTCTCTCTCTCCCCTTGTTACATCTTTGATTTGCCCAGTTGCTTATTAAATCATTCCTCTTCAGTGATAGAGAAAATCTGTCTTTGGTGATTCCCTACTCTTCCTGTAGAACATGGAACTTGGCTGGTTTATAGACATCGTCTTCATGAGGTAAATCATTTATTTATAAGGTACACATTTGTTCAGTAATTCAGATGCAATCAATTCCATTGTTCCAAATCATTAAGAAACCTATCAGTTTTAGCTAATACATTTCTCCACGAGTGCCAAGGAGCTAGCTTTCTTGTGATAACTTTTGAATGAATACCATGGATGATCTGCTAGAGATATCTGGATTCAAGTATGCAGACTCTTGAGCAGAAAGAATTTGACACTACTTTTGCATTTGTATCTAGAAATTCCATAGATGAAGTAAAATACACTTATCTCCATCTTCTACAGCAGAAATCATCTGTCAGAAGTCATCAGATTAACTTTGGACAATGCCTCCCTGCACTTTATCTGTGTGCAGTGCTTTGCAGCTATTAGTGTTAACACATTGCACTTCTCTCCACCCTAAAACATCACTGCATATGACATATATTATTCTGATGACCATATGTTCACTTACCAATGAATAAATTTATTTATTATGAAAATGGATGAACTGACAATATTAGAATTAATAACTCCCCATAAATATGACTAAAATGCAATAAATCTTTAACTCTTGAAATGAATATGGACAAGAAGAAAGCATCACCTATTAAAAGCAAATGGAAACTGAAAATCACGTATGCCTAAAGCTCGTTTGCACAATGATAACATGGAAGATAGACTTCCACAGTAAGAGGAAAGGTACATTAGCAGCTCAAGTTTCTATACCTATATTTACCATTTTCTTTTAGATAATGGCAAAGACATTTTTGGCTTTTGTTGGAGGTGGTGATTTATTTGATTTTTTGTTGTTTGTTTGTTGTTGTTGTTAATCTACAGGCAGGTGTTTATTTGTCCTTGGCTGAACTGAAATTCAAGCTCACTCTGTAGCTGAGGATAACTCTGGACTTCTGATCCTCCTGTTTTTACCTCTGCCGTGTGTGCAATAGAGCTGTAAATCGGCGCGTCTGATTTATGTGGTTCTGGGGATCTGGAAATTGAGCCCAGGGCATGCTAGAGAAAAACTCTGCCAAATGTACTACACCCCAGCCTCTAAGCATGTGATTTAAAATGTAAATTGATACTGACACCTCATGGAATGAACATATATAACCAGGAAATGTAATTTAATATTCTGAACTTTGGATTGTTTGTACATTTACAATTTTAGATATCAGATGAAGATGCAAAAACATCTTTTAGAAAGAAATAATTTTTTGTAAAAACCCATTCTAGAAATTTTCAAGGTGACACTTTTGGATGAGGAGCTGTCTATAATTTTCATTTATAAGGTGTACAATCTGTAAGAAATGATGTAAAATCATGGCTTGAAAATTAAGAACTATAGGGTAAAAGTTATGCACTTTGTTTTTTCCCTGTGCTGAAGAGGAGTGAAATCTTTTTGATAAATACAGAATTCATGAAATGTAGATTCATCTTATTGACAAAACAGAAACTCTCCTTGTTTTTATAAGGACAAATGAACCAAATAGTTCCTAAGTAACTCAAAGAAAACTTAGGAGTTGATGAGGTTCAAATTCTTAGAGAGGAAACTAAAATGCTGTTTCTAAGAATTGTAATCTATTATTTTTCAAAATAACAGAAGTTCCATTCTTCCAAACAAAGTCTACATTACTACCCATATTATATCGTGGAATGGAAATCCTTTAATTCATTTTATTTTGCTCAATGAGGTCTCCATAAGCATGGGGAACTGGAGTTCAGGTCGCTGGAACACATGTAAAAGCAGGACAGCTTCCTTTAACCCCAGTGCTTCAGAGGCAAGGATAGGGTCCTACCAAGACAAGCTGGTAGCTACACTATCTGGAACTGATAACTCTAGGTTCAGTCCATGATCCTGTATCAGGATAAAAGAAAGAAAAGAAAAGAAAGAAAGAAAGAAAGAAAGAAAGAAAGAAAGAAAGAAAGAAAGGAAGGAAGAGAGAAAGAAAGTAAGAAAAGTGTTAAAAATTAAAGAATACACTTGATGCCAACTTCACACCTCCAAAATTACATGCACACATTCAAATGGTACTCGCACAAAAACATGACTCAGCTTACACATAAATATGAATGCATGCATATTCATATACATACATATACTGTTTCTGGCATGTTAAAAATCCTATGGTAGAGGTTCCTAGGAAGATGTGTGTATTTCTCTAGATATATACTGTGTTACAGATGCCAATTTTAGTACTGCATGAGCCTCAAATGAGATAAGTAAATGTATTCTCTGTTCAGTAGTTTGAATGCTATAGAAGGAAAAACTTCAGAGGGTTTAAATTTATTAGACTGGTTTTTCAAGGCATTGCCTAAAAATGAATATATGACAGGACTAGAAAGAGACAGACTGAAAGCAAGCACTGTTAGTATTTGGGAGATGAATCTTCCTGGGAGCACAGGGCCTGGGGCAGATTTGTGGTTAGAATATAGGAAACATTTTGCTGGGCAGGAAGAGAAGAAGGTGTCAGAGGCCAGGTTGATAAGGGATATAACGTAAATTGTAAGGTCTTTTACCTTCAAAACCTGAATTAGACGTCTTCAGTGTTCAAACCAGAAAGAAATGGCACCTTGTTCATTCTAAACTCTGTTTTTATCAAGGATGATATATGGAGGTCGGACCTGGGCAACTTTAACCAGTTATAGGAATTATTAAATATCAGATGAGTGGTGTCAAGAGTTAGAAGGGCCTTGTGTTGGATTTGGGCTGTAGTTTGAAAGTGAACATGAAATGAACTGATCAAGAATGTGGAAAGTGAGAGGAAAATCCCATTGCATTTTTTTAAAAACTACACCATTAGATTGGGGGTGGGTGATTACCAAGATTGAAACACAGAAGAAAAGGCAAGCCTGAAGTCACTGTGGGTACCAAAGGGAGGCTTTGCTTTAGAATTTTGTCTATATACATGTTAACTTTCAGAATGATACTTCATAGAAATCTCCAGAGAGGTGTTCAGGTAGATTCGGGGTCTGTAGTTCACATATGCAACACAATTGTAGTAATAAAGAGAAGCTTCAGGAAAGACTGGTTGTTTCTCACTCTTTTCCTGTATACAGTACAGTATATCTGTCCACACTCATCAATGGCTAATACAATGTGTACACAGGTCTTTAACATCAAATGCATCTGTGAAGATTCAGATGGAAATAGATGCCCACCATGGACAAGGTTTTCTTAAGCAGTGGTTGTTTCCTCTCTGGTCTAACATCCTGTTTTTAGTCAGAAAACCATAGTGTTTACTCTGAGAAAGACTAAATGTTGTCATAGAAACATTTAAACGTTCTCTTCGGTGTCTGTTTATAATATTAATTGATAACCAAGCTTAATCAAGACATGTCCAGGACACAAAGTCCCTTATAATCTGAAAGAAACCTTCCAGTAACTCCTTCAGACCACTCACTGACAAGGGTAATGGGGCAGCATGTAACAAGTGTCATCTGTTCTCATAAGTGTACAGACTCAGACAAAGAGACGACTGAGCAGTGTTCTACTTTCCTTTCTGACTCTTTGTTCCAAAGAGTATCAAATATCCTTTTTTTCAGGACCATAACACTAAGATAGATTCTTTGCCCAATAAAAGGAGATGCTCAGTGCATAAAGAAAATATGAATTTTCAATAGATTGTTGTATACAACCTCACTGCCTTAAGAGCTCTGACAACCCACACATCTATATTTTTTAATGAAGGTTGCTTTTCTATGTTGAAGATTAAAAACAAGAGAAAGCCTGGTAACATATGATCAATTATGCATTTAGAGGAAGATTAATTAACCTTATTGTTTATATTGTTCAGTGAATTCATGCTTGAAATCATTTTCAGTTTGTTTATTTGTTTCTATCTTTGCAACCCAAGTAAAAATTTGTCTATGAAATATAGATCAAGAAATATGTTTCATTTTTACTGAGTACTTTACAATATTTAACCAGTATTATCAATCTGGGGGATAAGCACACTTTGGAAGAGTAGAGGCCAGTTCTGCTTCAAGTTTCCATTTCAAAGCTAGGGAGATAATGTTGTTAAGTTTTAGCAAAAACATTTCAAAGGTCATTATTTTTATGCATCAGATAGTGTTTATTTGAAAGCTCCCAAAATAGTTAGGTAAAAACCCAATATACCTAGGTATAAATTGATGCTACTACACGAATATGCCTTGAGAAACCAAAAGCTGCACAGCTGATGTTTTTCCTCATTTACAATACCAGTGATAATCAATACACAGCTTTCAAGCCCAAGACAAATTCATGATGGTGTGATTTGAGGCTGTGATTGTTTGTTGTGGATTTGGGGAATATGTTCAAAGGGAAAATATACACATAGAACGGATGGATAATGAACTAATCAATTGTGTAAACTCTTCAAAGGTGAGGGAGTTGAATAAGCCCATTTCATAAATTCTGAATGAAGAAGGAGATGAAGAACGTTGAATTGCTGATTTAATGAAGTTTTCTGCTTCATGCATAACCATGACGAACCACAGCATGGGGGAGACTTCTGTTAATGAGGCAAACTTTCCTTGATACAAGTGAACAACTAATAATGTCTACCTTTAGGGCAGATGAATCTATTATTTCAGTTCTGATGAACAACAAAGAGGAGGGTGGGGTAGGAATGCAATGTAATTGCCTTTGAGGGAAACCCGATTCTCCTTTGCAATGGAGAGTTACTGCTTTGGCTTCTGTTTACCACCTGTATGCCTAAGTTAATAAGCTGGTTAATTCTCTCTACTCTGTTCTTAATTCTAATTATCTGAATTCATAAACAAATTCTCTAGAGCTCTCTTTGATTTTGAGCAAAAGCAGGGGAAATTAAATAATAAAATCCCATATTTACTGAAGTTTTATAATATGAGGTCAAATTTAAGATGATGAAAATAGCTAAAAAATTGATGGTTCAAGAATCAGAGAGTCGGGGTTGGGGATTTAGCTCAGTGGAAGAGCACTTGCCTAGCAAGCTCAAGGCCCTGGGTTCAGTCCTCAGCTCCGAAACAAAAAAAATAGAAAAAAAAAGTCAAAGAGTCTGTCAGCTCAACCTCATCCTTACTTTCAAGGGTTAGAACCAGAGAGCCATGATGAGAGTCCTCCTCACCTAACAGGCGTAGTTCTACCCTGGTAGAGTGTCATGCTGGTTTGATTTGGTTATTTTTCAGAATCAGTTAAAAGTAAATGAGATGTCAATGTAATTATTATTATTTGATTCTTAGTTAGATGAGTTAAGAAAGATGAGTCCATGACCTTGTCGTGTTGTTTTTATGAGTCTCCTTTTGCGAAGCATGTACTCCAGAGAAATTGGCATAGAAGAATTTTAAGGGATCATATCCCAAAATCTAGTAGGTGAACATGATCAGACCAGAATGCAAAGATACCCTTAGTTTACACTTTTCATCCAAAACAATGAAGCTAATGTTAGTTTGTAGAACGAAGCAGCTATGTTTGAAAGTGACTTCTATGTCAAAGTAATCAGAGAAAGAGTAAACAGAGTAAGTCAGAGATAGGATATGCCCAACTCATAGCACAGAAAAGAAAGGTTACTAAAGAGCAGTAAGATAGATAGATAGATAGATAGATAGATAGATAGATAGATAGATAGATAGATAGATAGATAGATAGAGATTGATAAATGGAGAGATGGAGATAGAGAGATGTGTGTGATTGTGTCCGGTAGTTTTACCAGGACAGTTTTAAAGAGACAGGTCACAGGGAGAACAAACTAAAAACAGGTGAAAGCAATTCAGTCAAAGTCAAGAAAAGCCTGATTGAATCAATTAAAATGGAAGATTAGGTTGTACATAGCCTAGAAGTTTCCAGGCCTAGGTCTAGGGATGGTTTAAAACAGATATATCAAATCTCTGGGTTCAGGCCAAGCCACCTTGGTGCATTTGCACAGCTTGGATATGCCTCTCTCATCCCATCTTCCAAGGAAATAACATGCTCGTTTACGGGTCAGTTTCTGTTGTATTACTTTGACCAGTGTGAGTGTGGCACTTTATAGGCTTTCCTCACAGTGACACTTTGAGTTTTCTATTTAACAACATTCACCTTAAGACCTGGGAAAAATGAAGGGAATGGCATAGAAGGTGGTAAGCTGACCAGGCTAAAGTCCCCTGATTTTTGAGCCTAGGGTATTTTTCTTGTTTCAAAGGCCAGTCTTTAACTTTATAGATGCAAGGGACAGGACCCGAACTTTCTCTGCTTTGGAGACTAAGTTTCACATTCTTGGAAGTAGAGACATAGAAGGATTCCAAGAGACATGGAAGATGGCTTTCCTAAACTAAGTTCTAATAGATGAAAAGCAAGTTGTCCACAGGATGAAAATGTTCATTTTAAGTTTAGTTTGACTTTTCCTTGACTTCAAGTTTCATTTCAGAGTATGATTCTGCTTTATTATTGTACAATTAATTTTATAAAAATAAAACATACATTGCACTTACAGACAAAACATTCTGGGCAAACGTTAATGGCAAAATTAGTAAGCAATTTATTTCCTTGGCTAATAATCAAAACAACCAAAATAGGGAAAGTAATACAATACTAGATTCATAGCACACATTTCTGTAATGTGTGCTTAGTATTGAGCTGAGCTTCTCTCTCTCTCTCTCTCTCTCTCTCTCTCTCTCTCTCTCCTTCCTTCCTTCCTTCCTTCCTTCCTTTCTTTCAACACTTTGCTCACTGCCCTCCTCCAAGCCAGCCCCTCCCAAAAGTCTTCACCCATTGTCCTTCCCTTCTCTTCTGAGCAGATGGCACACCCCTAAGTATCTCCCTGTGCTGTTACATCAAGTCTCTCCAATCCTGTGCACATCCTGTCCCACTGAGGAAAGACAAGACAGTTTGTGCTAAGCTTTTCTTTCCTATACTAACAAACAAGACATCTAGTAACCTGGGAAATATTGCTGTTCTCTGTATCACATGATTTTAGATGAAATAAGATATTAAAACAACCTATCTGTCTGTCAGAAATAGCAATTATCTGTTTTTTTTCTAGTTTACTGATTTAAGTGCTTTTAAATCCTCGTGTATATTGGTATGGAGGTCCTCTGGTTTAACCTAGAGACCTCTGTGTCAGATCACTGCTGGCCTCTGCTCTAGTGGTCTTTTGTGTTGCTGTGATAAAACTTTTTGGTCAAAAGGCAATTTGGGGAAGAGAGGTTTTATTCAGGTGACATCTGCTGGTCATCTTCGAACTCTGAAGGAAGTCAGGGCAAGAATCTAAAGGAATGAACCATAGAGGAATTCTACATTTTTGTCTGCTATATGGGTCATTCTCTCACTCTTGCTCAGCTATACCCCTTACAAAGCCCAGTCTTCCTGCCCAAGGATAGTGTTGTGCACAATGGGCTGTGTCTTCCTAAATCAGTAATCAATCAAGACAATGTCTTGTCGACTTGTCCATAAGCCATTCTGATTCTGGTGTTTCCTCAATAATAACTTCTTCCATGGATAGTAGACTGCGTCAAGTTTACCACTGATGCTAGCTAGGACAGCCTTCTGGCTTGTATCTCCTCCTTGAGTTTGAGTGCCATAGAGTATGTATCTATGGAGAAAGAAGCTATGTCTCCCATTCTCTAAAGCTACCAGTGTAGAAAACTTGGAATATTCATAATTTTGTATCCTTAATTCTGTTTATGCTTCATGTAAAGATTTTTCATCTATCTAAAATATGTTATGACAGGATTGTGCTTCTTTAAAAATAGAAACAGTAGTAATAATACGTGAGATTCATATTTAGAATGACATCAAGTCATATTTCACCATTGACCTTCAGTGCAAAATAATGTTTATTTTTGTTATTGTTCATACTTTGAATCTATTTCTGTCCACAATGCATTTTTACTTTCATTATCAAAGAAAAGAAGGGAAAAGAACACAAAGACAAATGCTTGTGAATTTTTGCACATGAAAATAACATGTAGTTATAGTGTATAAGTACAAAGCATAAAATACACAATATATTAGTGTATCTGATGGAGCCTATAATGTGGGAGCATCATTTACAGCAATAAAGACTGTTTACTGAACTCCAATGGCTCCATTGATTAAGTCTGGAGTAAGGAATTACTTATGTTAATTGTAATTGAAAATTGCTTATTTAAACACCTATCATTACTAATTTAAATTTCAATAATGAGAAGTTAAAATTACACAATTAAGTAGGGTTTATCAAGTTTTCTTTTGGGAAAAAGCATACTCATTTTGACATGAACTCTGTTTTAATACCAGCTCTTTTTCAAGCTAAAAGATTAATTTTCAATTAAGTGAAAGAATTATAATTATAGAGAAGAATTGAGCAACGTGAAAAAATTTAGTACCAGCATAGTACTATGGGAGTATATTTTGTTTGTCTTTTATTGCTTTTTCCATTTTCATTAATTTTTCCAGAATTTCATACGATGTATTTTGAACTCCTCCTAGATCAGCACCTCTCCTTCCAAATGTATGTCTTCTCTTTTGTTTAAATAATTTATTAATTTCATTAGGTGTAGGGTCATCCAGTTAGGCATGGTTCACAAAGAGCCAAATCCTTTTAAAAATAATCAGACTCTTCCTCACCCTGAAGCTATCAGTTTTTTATAGTTTTTGTGTTAGTATCAGGGGCTCAAGAGCCATTTCCCCTTCGATGCCAGGATATTGACAGCCTCAACCTTGTGCAGATCTTGTATAGGCAGCTGGGAGTTCATGAGTTCATTGGCCCTATCATGTCCAGGAGGACATGTTTTCCCCAATATTTAGATTTTAGAATCTTGCCTTCTTCTTCCACAATAATCTCTGAGCCTTGGGTAGGGCACATTCTGTAAAGGTCTTTAAGGAACTATTTTATGAGGAATTTCTTCTCCTTACAAGAGCTTGGGGATTTCTTTAGTGATTGAAAACTGCTTTTCTAAACCATCTATCACCGTGATGCTATGGGTGATAATATTGTTCTCCATTTCACAGATAAATTTGAAAATGATAAAGGTAGCTTCTGAACTGATTGAATACCAGAGTTAGTTGAGATTTTTGTGCATAATAGCAATTATCAAAGTCATACACAGACAGGAGATCCCTGCCTATCTTGAGCATGGGTTGATTCTTTCTTAATATGACTTATAGTTTTAAATTTCTTTTGTTTATTGTGTATAAAGTTTTAGTCTGTATGTATGTTTGTGCATCACATGTAAGCAATGACCAAGCAAGCCAGAAGACAAAATTAGAGCTCCTAAATGTGAGTCATAGATGGCTGTGGGATTCTGTAATGGTGCTAGAATCAAACCTGCAACCTTTGGGTCGCATGTAGCTGTCTCTTTAGCCTCATAAAGAGACTTCCATATTAGAATCTTCTGGATTTGAGGGACTAATGACATTGTAAGTGGACTGATGCTGGGCAAGGAAGTCCATATCAAGAACCAGTGAGTGATGCTCACAAATATGCAGCAGGGACCATGTAGAGGATGTTGAAAACGTTCTGTGAGATTGAAATTTTCTAGGCTCAGATTACAGCTTTTAAGATTTATTTTTGTTTTTGCATCTGATTTTATTTATTTTTTGTATTTATGGTAAAAGGACAAGAAATACCCTAGGATATATAATTTGGAAAATGTGATTCTGTACATTAATTTTAACTATGTTGGTTGGTTTTAAACTAGGAGAGCAGAGTTGCTATGAACAGTCGACATATATATCCAAGTGTGCATTACAGTCCACATGCCTTATCCAGGCATGCATCACAGTCTACACGTCTTATCCAGGTGTGCACCACAGTCTACATGCCTTATCCAGGTGTGCACCACAGTCTACATGTCTTATCCAGGTGTGCATAGCAATTCACATGCCTTATCCAGGTATGCTACTCTCTAGGAATCCTCCTGGACTCCTTAGATTTCAAGTTCCCCGACCATGTCCAGATGATTTTTATGAATATTATATTATGTAAGCACGATTGATTAAACCATTGGTCGTACATGAGCAAATCAATGCTCAGCCTTTCTTTTCTCCCTGGAGGTTGGGCAATTGGAGTGAATGTCCCTAAGCTCTAATAACAGGTTTTCTCAAGCAATTAGCCTGCATTTTCAGGTCATCTAGAAGAGTTAATGATCTCATACAAAGACGCATTGATCTCTGTAGAAGCTCCACTGGTTTGAGGTGCCATGTGCTGGGCTCCACGGACTAAATCCACCTTTCTTCTTTAGTGTAATATTATAAGAAGAGTTAGATTTTCATAATATCTCCCTTGGAATTCACAGGAACTCACCCAGCAGAGGTAACGAAAAGGGTAGAGCTGGATGAGAAGGGAAGCCAATTATAGGTGAACCGACTAGTGTCATAGAGCCAGTCTCTCACGGATCATGATTAGATGGTAGCACATTCCTTAAAGTTCCTATAGCTCCACAATCCCGATTTCTTAAACAAAGCAGCACTGTATAACCCAGTCTGTAGCTGTTCCCAAGCTACCCTCGCACAAGCAGTTTCTTTTCTCTTTTCTTAGCAGTGGTTGATTTTGGCTCATAGGTAAAACTACTTTTCATTTCATTTTTAGTCAGTGTTTCCATGCCTATTAGAATGGTTAAAAAATCTTTCAAACACTCAGGCATGAGAGATTATTCAGTGGGTAAAATGTTTCCTACTGTGCAATTATTAGGACCTGAGTTCAGATCCCTCGCATCCATGTCAAAAGCAAGCTGTGTTGACACTATCCAGCCAATCTAGCTGAATAGTCAAGCCCCAGGTACAGTGAAAGGCACTGCTTTAAAGAATAAGATAAAAAATAATAGGAAGATTCCTAAAATTGACCAGCACATGCACACACACACACACACACACACACACACACACACACGCGTGCTCTCACACACATACATAAATACTCACACACTCATACACACATATACACACACAGACATACACATACTACGCACACACACACACATATACAACCTCACAACATACATAAACACACACATACACACACACACACTCTCACACCCTTATATATTCCCATACATGAACAAATACATACATATACAGAGACACAGAAAATGGAGTAAAAAATATATTTTGGGTGCTTCTAGTACTTTCTTTTCCTGTGAAATGTCTTATAGTGTTTTCTTTATATTTTCTGTTTACTTTTTCCTATTCTCTTTCCACTATATATTCACAGGGGTTCATTTCCTGTGTAATGAATATCATTACAGTGACTCAGGACATAAGGTTTCAGATAGTAACAGGCCCGCATAGTTGATAGTGGTCCCTTAAGTTCAAGAAGGAGCTAAGACATTTCGGTTGCCAAGAGATGCTTTAGCTGTCAAAACGTTGTTCAAGTGTTTGAGGAAATACTAGTGTCAACAGCCCCGCTCACTGTGTTGCTGTAGGCTGGAAGTGGAACACATATCTATTTTAGCACACAGAAACTGATAAGAAGAGTGTTCCATGCGTCTTTTGCACTTTGAATATTAACAGTTATCTTTTTCGCTATTAGAAAAGAGCTCTAAATAGTATATTCCAGAGACTTACTGCATCCTCTGTGAATTCTGTTTAAAAGTTCTGAGTGTATTGAGTCACCATGGTGGGGAGCTGATCTGTATCATCTAGGATTTGAAGTTCTGCCAGAGGTGTTTGTGAATCAATCTATGGAGTTGCTGAACAATGCCTTCCTCAGAATGGAACCAAGTAGAAAAACTATATGCAAATACAGTTGTTCTTCAGTTCCAGTGCAGTTGTATGTAAATCTCCTGAATCCCTCTGTCTCTCTCAATCTCTTTTTTATTTCTCTACTGGGTTTTCTTTATAATTTCTCTGGTTAGTTTGGTACATAAAGACTTGCAGTTATCTATACTAAAACAAACAGTGGAGACTCTTATTGGGCTGGGGAAAGTAGGTTTCTCCATTTTGAAGGGTTTTCTTTTTCCTTCATGTGATCAAAACCTTTTGGAGTTTGCAGTGTTCTGAATCGCAAGCTTTTGTACTGGGGAACAAAACATGTACTCTCTTTTTACATAAGAGTTTTTTATGTTCCTTTTCCCTGTATTTTTTCTTAAACCTTGGTAGAGCCCCATCTCTTACTTGGCACTTAATTTGAGCTCAAGGTTCTGTATCTGGAAGAGACAATGGCTGTCTCATAGTTGCTCTTCTTCCTCATATCTCATTGCCAGTAACCTTGGATTGGTTTCTGATGTCTCATTACTTGAGTGTTCCAGTGTTGAAAAAACTGAATCTACGGGATGTTTCTCTTGCCAGGCTTTGCTTGTTTGTTGTTACTTGAGGTGACATGTACATTTTTTTGGTCTGGTCATATTTTAACCTTTAACTATCCCTTCCACAATGCATGTACTTTTCTGTTTGTTTGCTTTGCTTTATTTTGATTTTCTGTCCATTCCTCTACATCTCTGCTGTCAGTCCATAGGTATCCAGGAGTTCTTTCTCTAGATTTATGTCATATATGCTTTATATCCCAACCCAAGCCTGGACTCAGGAGGCCACCAGCCAATTATTTCCAATTTCCATCCTGACTCATGAATAGTATGCGTAGATTTTGCTTTCACTGTTGGTAGAAATAAAGCTTTCACTGTTTCCCTTGCCCTCTCCTGGCTCAAGTTCAGAGACACATCATCCCAATTTTAGACTTCTTAAGAAATATTTTCTGATTTTCTTCAATATCATATATCTCAATGCCTAAATGTTAAGAAATTCACAGAAAACATTTGATATTTGTTGGAGATTTGTTCTAATGCTTTAAATTAATCTGACCCCCAAATTTGGGGATCTGGATGTCCAAATGTTGAAGGTCCTTGTCCCCTGTTGGCTTTTTATTGATCAATAAGGAGCTAATGGCCAATTGTTGGGCAGGTAGACTGAGGTGGGACATGGAGATTTGCTTGAGAGAGGAATTGGGAGAGAGGGAGGAAAGAGATCACCAAGATAGGGAAGAGGAAAACCAGACTGGACATGTGAGAATCAGGGTGAGTGTCCACAGAGGCCACTTTCACCACTGTGTTTGGGGTAGCAGAGATGAAATCTAGATTTAAAAAATGTTAATTCAGAAGTACTGGAGAGGAGTGTTTGCTGGCAGTGCAAAGAATTAGAAACATCCAGCCATTAAGCTAGCCAGTCAAAGCATATTAATATTAACTGAAACATGCATGTGTGTGTGTGTGTGTGTGTGTGTGTGTGTGTGTGTCTTTTATTTGTGAATCTGTGGGTGGATATGTTGTGTGATCTGTCAGAAGTACAAACTACCACAAAAGAAATCATGTCCTTAAAAATCACATTGTTAGGTTGATGTGACACTGACGAAAAAAAAATTTTTTTTCTAAGGCAATTCCCTCCTACTTTCTTCAAAGTCAAGTTTCTTATATTCCTGATTAGGCATTGGGGTAAAGATCCAAAACCAATTTAAGACAGTTTTTAAATGGTAAATCTTCACTTAAAATTTGAGAAGGCAAGTCACAAATTGTTTCTAACTGGGATTTTCATATTTATCAAATATGAAACCTAAAAATCCCATTATTAACTTTTGTGGATATATGACTTATATAGAATCCCTTATATCTATTAGATTTGAATGGAGACAATGCATTCATATATGGTTTTCATTTAATAGAAAAAGATGTATGAGAGCAAGACAATTAAAAATTTTAAGACTTAAAGCTGAATTAAAATTAGTAACAACTTGGTTCCTTTAAATGGTTGGTTGATTTAAAGATTACTGGGGTCCTTGGCATGATTCTATCCTGCGTCTCTGTTCCCTAGAACAGTGGGCAGTAGTTTTCCGCCTGGCTTCTCTCACACTGAAGTGCAAACCTCTACCTCATAGAAGAGTTGATGGACATGGACATGAGCCCTCTTCAGCCTCAGAACTACCCTTTTGGTTGTTTAAAGGCTGACAATGACTATCCCTTTAAAGTGGACAATGATGAAAATGAGCAGCAGTCATCATTAAGAACGGTCAGGTTAGGGGCAGGGGCCAAAGATGAGTTACACATCATAGAGGCAGAAGCAATGAACTGTGAAGTAACACTTTCAACTGAAAATATCTGTACAATCAACAGTTTCCCCTGGGGGCTTTGAAATTACACCACCTGTGGTCTTAAGGTTGAAGTGTGGTTCAGGGCCTGTGCACATAAGTGGACGCACCTAGTAGCTGTAGAAGAAGATGCAGAGTCAGAAGATGAAGGTGAGGCGGATGTAAAACTGTTAGGCATGTCTGGAAAGAGATCTGTTCCCGAAGGTGGTAACAAGGTTCCACAGAAAAAAAAGTAAAACTTGATGAAGATGATGAAAATGATAATGAAGCTGATGATGAAGAGGAGACTGCAGAAAAGTTTCCAGTGAGGAAATCTGTACTTGATACCCCAGCCAAAAATGCACAAAACATCATACCAAAACGGAAAAGGCTTGAAACTATCAACACCAAGATCAAAAGTCAAGAGTACTTCAGAAAACAGGGGAAAACTCCCAAAACATCAAAAGGACCTAGTTCTGTAGAAGACTTAAGACAAAAATGCAAGGAAGTATAGAAAAGGTCGTTCTCTTCCCAAAGTAGAAGCCAAGTTCATTAATTATGTGAAGAATTGTTTCCTGATAACTGTCTAAGTGGCTATTGAAGATCTCTAGCAGCGGAGGAAGTCTTTTTAAAAAAATAGTTTAAACAGTTTGAAATATTTTTACTTCATTTCTGTAATAGTTGATATCTGGCTGTCCTTTTTATAAGGCACTGTGAGAACTTTCCCTGCTGTGTTTGATAAATGTTGCCCAGGTTCAATTGCCAAGAATGTGTTGTCCGAAATGCCTATTTAGTTTTCAAGGATGAAACTCCATCCTTTACTTGGTTTTAAGTATATATGAAATGTTATGATAGGACATTATAATAGTGGTGATCAGATGTGGAAATGGTAGGGAGACAAAAATATACATGTGAAATAAATTCAGTATTTTAATAAAGTAAAGATTACTGGGATGATCAATTTTAAAGGGGGTTCAGTTGGATTGTTTTGTTTTTGTTTTGTTTTTTTCCTCATTGTTCTCTGAACCATTGTTTGTCTTATTTTGAATGGAAAGTTCATTGGCTCTGACTAAACCCCTGCCTCCATCATTGACTCTTGCTGAACTTATCTCAAATGCCACTCTCTGCTTTTAAAAGTCAGAGGGAAAAAGCATCCTTTTCTAAACCTAAAAGACATTTCTCTTTGCAAATTGCCCAGAAGCTAAACTCTGAAATGCATGCATTCATTTCGGTCTTTGTTTCAATTAAATCCTTGAATCCTGGGACAAACATTTGCCTCATGAAATGGGTAACTGAAAATACATTCTTTTTTTTTTTTTTTTTTTTTTTTTTTTTTGGGCTGGGGACCGAACCCAGGGCCCCCTAGGCAAGCGCTTTACCCCCGGGCTGAATTCCCAACCCCTAAATACATTCTTTTTAATTCAGGCCTTTATAATAAAGAGCTAGACAAAGTGAAGGAGGAGAAACTGGTAGCTGAATGAAACCGAAGTTCCAGCTGGGTCAACTATGAAGGAAGCATAGATGTCGAGTTACGTCATGTACATACCTGCTCTGTGTCCACCTCCTAGACACCCACCCTCAAATTTATTCTCATACTAGTTTTGCTTTTATGGGATCTGATATTCTGGATAAATTACTTTTACAATAGCCATGCCCAAGTGAGAGATGTTTTATGACTCCTCTGGAATACAAGAACAGATATCTATTTATCCCTTAATGGCAGTTGCAATATATAAAATAAATACAAATCCATGAAATACTTTAGTGAACTAAGGAGACACTGGGGTTATTTATGAAAGCAAGGGTAGGAGTTACCTCAGGAACATGGGTGACTCACACAGAGACATATGTATCATTGAAAACCTGACTCAAGCATGAATGAAGACTGAAGAAAGTGGCTCTCTCAGCTCTCTCTACCTAACTTGCTGCCTGTCCCACAGTAGAATCTCTTTTCCTAAGTGAAGTTCTACTTCCTTTGTGATGTGTGGCTTTCCTAAGCCTTGTAAGCTTTCTTAGATTCCTGTGTCTTAGGGCCTTCCTGGTGTCCTCCAGATGGGCAAAATTACTTTTAAAAGCTACACTACATATGTTGAAATGACAGTAGATACTTTGTTAAAACAAGTAAGGCTCTCAGTTTCAGCCTGGCCTGAATGAATAGTTTGGCTCTGGGTATCTGATGCCTCTTTCTTGACTCCCATGTTTAATATTGTTTGTTTTCTCTCCCTTTCACATCAGGATGTGTTTCATTTATTCAAACCTGACATTCTTTAGAATGAATTGTCAAATAGATCACCTACTGATATTATGCCACAGAGAAAAAAAAGGTATTAGGCTAATTTTTAAACCAATCATTAAAAAAAGGTACATGAAGGATGCTAGTGTCTGTCCTCCATCTGCAACTGACTAGCCATTAAGAATAGCTTTGGACAAATAAAATACATACTGCAAGCCAGTGGGAGCTAACTCCTTCCTGCTTCAGTTTCTAACAAGGCTTCATGCTAGACAGTGAAATATGCATCTTTTAATGTCAAATTTCCTTGGTCAGTCTGGTTAACTTGGCAGATGTTAAACTATATATAATTTATTTCTGAGATGAGGAAAAGTACTTCACCCAAAGATCATATGTCAAAAAATATTTCATATAGGAGTCTTTCAGAAAACTCATTTTCTTTCCATGTTTCTTTCTGTCTCTGTTTGATTTTCAGACAAGCGCAGCTCTATTTAATATGCTGTCCTATAAAGAGGTTCTGTCTGTTACTGTCACACAATGGAATGTTGCACAACGTCATACTGAAAAGTATTGCTTTCCAGACAAAAGGATATAGAAAGAGCTCCCTTCTAGCTCAACAACTGTGCTCACAAACAGAATGTCTTCAGACTTTCCAGTTGCATGTGCAGTTATGTTAGGGACAGGTCTGTGAAATTACAGTGAGGAGGATCCTCTGACTACAGGATGTTACTTTACTAAAACCTCTCTCTCTCTCTCTCTCTCTCTCTCTCTCTCTCTCTCTCTCTCTCCCCCCCTCTGTGTGTGTGTTCTCCCCTCCCTCTCCTTCTCCCTCTCTATCTCTGTCTCTTTCCCTCTGTCTCACTATCCCCCTCTGTTTTTCTCTCTATCTCTGTCTCTTGCTTTCCCTCCTTTTCCCTCTTTCTCTCTGAATGTGGGGGAGCTAGAGGCACAGAGAATAAAGTATAACAGAGTTGGGGTGCAGGGTGGTATAAAAATATAAGTGTGTAAGAAGAACTCAGAACACAGTTATGCAAAACTTTAGAGGACAGTGTCAAAGGAAATTAGGCAGATGGTGATAAACATCTTAGCTCTGGGTTATCTAATTCCTTATGAAAATTAAGGGTCTCTCTGCTCCTGAGGCTAAAACAATGTTCAGGAGGATGATTGTTTGAGAAAAAGAAGCTGGTCTTATATTTTTGAAGACAAGAATTCTAAGTGAGGACACAACATAATTTTTGTGTTAATTTATGCCCGCTGACAAGAGATACTATTATTTTCATGATCATTGCCCATTTAAGTAGATTTCTTTGAAGGCAAGGACTAAAGAATACAATGAAGAATAACATTGCAGTAGGACGAAGGTGGCAAAGTGGTTGTCACTACAAATCTAGTAACGAAATGGTTTATCCACAGTATCTTATTACTCCTGTGTGAGACACATAGACACACATGTATTTACTTCATCAGAATGTACCATGTGATTGATATATCACATTGTAAATTGTTTTCACAATTTCATAAACATATATGATATTTTCTGATTATACTCCTTTGCTATTTCCTTCACACTTTCCCTGCCTCCATTCCTTTGTAAAAATCCCCACCCTGTTTACTAGTTTTGACCTTATTTATTGTCCCATAGAAGTTAACTAGGGACATTTGTGTTACCTCCAATCTGCTGCTAGCTGGAGCCCTGTGGGCTTACCTCTTGGCGTACAAATGAATACTGTGCCTCCTCATTTCTCAGAGTCTGTTGTCAATAGTAAGTGGTGTGTATCCATGTATCTTTTCCCCTGTATAGCTAACTGATAGGAAGGCCTGACATTATATTGTGTTTAAATTGTATACTTTGCACTTTATGAATATAAGCTAAGCATATATGAAGGATGAATTTCTTAATTTCTGTTATTATGTGAAGATAAATGTGTCTAATTTGCTGTGTATTATTACTGGTGAGATGGACTATTTGATCAAACAACACACATTGTTTGAGTATGTAAGATCATGGGAATGTGAAATGATTCTCACCAAATAGTCCTTTTTCTGCTATCAATCAGTTAGATTACCAAAAGGAACATTTCTGATTCATTATGGCATAGCTTCCTTAAGAAATGGCTTGGTACATCATGAAATGGCAAGCATTCCCAGATGGTCAAAGGGAAAAGCAGTCACTCTGTGGTTTGCAATGGATGAAGAGTAGTTAGTGGAACTGGATTGTTGTTGAAAGCTATGCCTTTAACAACTGCATTTGAATTTCTAATACTTATTTCAAAATTGCTATGACCAAAATCAAGTATTCACTATGGTCTCTGAACTTAATTAGAATTAAGTTTTGTCTTTGAATACATGGGAATTCTAATACTTTGGTGTGCTTTTATTTTTCAGGTCAAACTGGAGTTGTCCTATCTTTTATTAATGAAATCTGTTTATTATATAATGACTTTTTAATGCCTGAGAATTTCATGCAAACATATGATTTTGATTAAATTTATCACTGCTTCCTCCACCCCAGCTTCTTCCATATCCCTTTAACCACTTTTCCTTCCCAGTTTCATGTATTCTTTTTTTTTCAAAGCATACTGAGACACTTTAAAGATTACTATATGTGCGTGGCTATAATTCAATAATCCGAAACCTGTGTAGCCACTTAGGAGTAAAATCCTAGAAGAAAACCAGTCCTTCCTGTCAATTGCCATCAGTTGACATTTTATCCTCAGCTGGGGCTGGAAAGCCATAAGCTCAGTCCCCATCCCTGCCAGCATTATGGTTAGCTTATTCTCGCGCTTATTCTGCAGGTGGGCTACCCTCTTGTGAGCTCACATGTGCAGCAACACTTTCATCTCTGAGAAACACTGTTTCACGGCACGTGCTCACTATATCTGAGCATCCTCGTCCTTGACAATTCCCGACCTTAGAGGGAGGAAGTGAGATATACATGCCATATTCAGAAATAAGTATTTCTCACTATCTGTACTTTGAGCAGCTTTGGACCGCTGCCTTGAATGCCCACTACTGAAAGAAGAAACTTCTCTGATCCAGGAAGGGAGCTGTCCGAAGCACCTCCTGCCAGCTGGAGTTTGCCTTAACTCCTTTCCTTGTCTTATACTCCATATCAAGTCAATACCTTCTGTTGGTGCAAATTCAAATTATATTGTGGTTCAATTTATTGTCATGTGCTGATACCTTTTGGGGGGATCTAATTTCTGTTTATTAAGTAGATTGTGTGAGAAACTTGTAAGTTGTTGGCATTATTTTGCTAAAGTTCTTACATTGTAGATACATGGATTATGTTAATGTGTAGCTCAAGTGTTATTATTGGTCACCTTTGAAACTCTCCAGTATATCCTGTCATTAGAGAGTCCCTTGCCTTTCAGTGTCTTTATGCCTACAGCAGACACCCTGTGCACTTCCACATTCTGACACTCCTTTGAGTCACATCTCTAGCTCTTCTCTTCACACATCATACCATACAGCCAACAACTCAAGTCAAGGTTTCTTGGCTTGGAGGTTCTCTCTGGTCATTCTGCATGGCTTACTTTCTAAATTAAATGGATTACACAGTGGCACAATACTGAAGTTTTTGTTTTATTACTACCATGTTCCACATCTTTGATTTCCTGCTTTGTGATTACATTAGCATCTGACATATGTTTCCTTTACATTGTTGCTTTGATCCTTCCAAAAGATTATTAGTTCTAGGAGAGCCAGGATTTAGCACATTGTGTGTATCACAAGTCTTAGGTCCAGAAAAATGCCAGGCACTTTTCAGTTTGTCACAGACTACAGTATGAAGAAGTGTTTCTCTCTCGCCCTTGGATGATTATCATCTCTGTAGTAATTCCCACTTGTTTAAAAGGAGATTCTCTCGTCTTTCTTTTATTCTTCACAAATAAATAATTCTTGGAATCCTATTAAACCAACCTCATGCTTGCTTTGTCAGCAGTTTATAAGTAAATTGGAATTGAAACTATTTGTGTATATTTGAACTTACTTAGAATACTTGTATATGAAGTTTGTTAGGGCTTTATTCTTAAAATTATTACCCAATCCCGTAATCTTCCATTCCACCTCATGTTTACTTTACATGGGTTCTTCCTAGAATGTTAAGCAGTGCAATCATCAACTCCTGATATTTTTCTTGGAATAATGTTCTTACTTTCTGAATAATAGCCCTTAAATTCCTCATTCTTTATAAGTGTTTTTATTTTCTCTAGAATTGTGAATCTAGGCATCTGGATATTCTCTGGAAATCGCAAAACGTTTCCTAGAAATAGAAAACTCTTCACTCAGTCACTTCAAAATATTAAACTGCCCATGCTTTACATATTGTATTTTAATGAATTTGTTTGCATAATGACCATAAGTATAAAATAAAATGAGTCTTAAGATAACTTTATAACATATAATAGTTGGAAATGGTAGTGTATAGCTGTAATTGTAGTACCTGCAGGTCATGCTGGTCACATTTATTTTTATTATGATTTTTCTGCTACTTTGACTACTTTATGAATAAAATAGAGGCATATTATGTATCCAGATGGAGCAGACCTTATCTAAAGTGCTTGGGTACCAATATGCTTTGGCTTTTAGAATTCATTTTGACTTTAGGACATTGGGCACTGCAGGGGTAAGTGCAGGTGTAGTTGTTTTACGTATGCCTTACACAAAAGCCCAGAGGTAATTTTGTACAACTGACTGCCCTTCTAAGTGATCCATCATATGAGACCAGATTACGAGGTTCTATTGCCGAACCATGTTACTACTTAAAAAATGTTTGATTCTATATTTAAGATTCCACTTTACCCCAATCAGAATGGCTAAGATCAAAAGCTCAGGAGACACCAGATACTGCCTTGGATGTGAAGAACTGGCTTGGAATAGAGCTCTCCATTTCTGGTGCTATTGCAAGCTGATACAACCAATATGGAAATAAATCTGGTTACTCAGAAAATTGGAAATAGTTTTACCTGAAGATTCAGCTATCCCACTGAGCATGGACATGTGCTCCACTGTGTTCATAGCAGTTTTATTTATGATAGCCAAAAGCTGATGTCCCTCAATGAAAGAATGAACATAGAAAATGTGGTACATTTACACAATGGAATACTAGTCAGATATTAAAAATGATTACATCACAAAATGTGCAGACAAATGGATGAAACTAGAAAATATAATCCTTAGTGAGGTAACCCAGACCCAAATCTCAGAATTCCCATGATACAACTCACAGACTATATGAAGCTTAACAAGAAAGAAGGCCAAACTATGAATGCTTCAATTTCACTTACTAAAGGGAAGAAACTAATCAATGGAGGCAGAGGGAGTGGGGAGGGGAAGGAGGAGGGAAAAGGCAAGCAGAATCAGATATAGAAGGAGAAAGGAAAGAAGTCCAGAGGGCCAAGAAAATGAATAGTAATATGTAGCATGGAGAGGAGAGCGCAGGGGCAATCACTAGAAAGTACCAGATGCCAGAGATGCGAGAGAATCCCAGAACCAGGTAGGGATTAAATTAACTGAAATGCCCAAGACTGTGAAGACAGAACCTGTAGAGACTACCTCCAGTAGATAGATATGACCCCAAGTTGAGTATGGAGCCACTTATCCATCTCAAATTTTTTAATCCAGAATTGTTCCTAAAGAACACTCAAGTCTAAAGGAAAAACAGAGACAAAAATGGAGCAGAGACTAAGGAAGAGGCCATCCAGAGACTGCTCCACCTTGGGATCCATCCCATCTGGAGACACAAAACACTGACACTATTGTTGATGCCAAGAAGTACTTGAAGACACAAGCCTAGTATGGGTGTCCTCTGAGAGGCTTCCACCAAAATCTGACCAAGACATATTTAGATACTCACAGCTCATCATTCGACTGAGCCTGGGGACCCCAATGGAAGAGTTAGGGGAAGGACTGAAGAAGCTGAAGGGGGTTGTAACCCCACAGGAAGAACCACAGTATCAACTAACTGGACCCCTGAGAGCTCCAAAGGATTGAACCACCAATATGAGCTCATCTATGGCTTCTACTACATATGTAGCAGAGGACTGCTCATCTGGCGTCAGTGGAAAGGGGATACCCTTGGTCCTGAGGAGGTTTGATACTTCAGAGAATGGGGATATCGAAGAGTGGGGCAGAAGTCAGTGGGTGGGTAGGGGATTACCCTCTTAGAGAGGGATTGGATGGGGGGATCGTGAAGGGGAGACTTGGAAAGGGGGACAACATTTGCAATGTAAACTAATAAAGTAAAAAAATTAAAAATTAAAAATAAATTAAAAAATTTAATTCATGATTATCCTTGACATTGAAGTGTCACACTAGGTTAAAGAGAGGCATCATTTTGGAGACAGTGTCTTCTGTAGCTACACTGGACAGTAACATCTTTATGTAGGTGAGGATGATTTTGGTGCAGAAGATTGAATCCAGAACTGAGTAGTTGCTAGGCAATCATTACTGAGTTACATGCACAGTCCATATATAAGATGTATAAATATAAATAATAAATATAAAACCAAACTAATGTTTTGGTTATTTAAGGTAAAATTTTTTCTTGTTTTAGAAACTTTTTTTGGAATCTATTAATACTGTATCTCTGAAAATTTTCATAGTTGTTTCAAAGACTATGTGAGATAGTTCATATAAAAACATTTCCACATTGATGGATTTTCATATATTGAACTGTCCCCAGGGAGAATACATGAATTTTACTCTGAAGAGAAAATTAAGTAGACTTAAGAAGTGGATGGAGAGAGGAAATCGGTAGGACAGGAGGTGAGGAGAATAACAAGAATGGAGAACAGGTGTTGGGGTGAGGCAGGAGGGGTTGGAGTGAAAATGGAAATCAGTGCGGGGGGATATCTGATGACTAGCTGGAAGCCTGAGATAGGAGAGGATACAGGGAGTCTATGGTGGTGATCCTAACTGAGATTCCCTCCAGGAAGTGATAAAGGGACTGAAATGGCCACCTTACATAACCAGGCTTTCAGAGTATGGAGGGGGATATTAATCCACCTAAAAAATACCTTCAACCCCAAACCTGTCTTGCCTATAAGAAGCTCAGGAATAAACATGGACCAGAGACTGAGGAAACATCTAATCAATGACTGCCTCAACTTAAGAGCCATCCTATGTGAGATAGCCAACCTGTGATACTATTATGATCTCTGTGATGCTTGCAGACATAGACCTAGCATAACTGTCTTTGGAGAGGCTTCATCCAGCAGCAGGAGGAGACAAATGCAGAGACCTATAACCAAACAGCAGGTGGAACTCAGGGCATGTTGTGGAAGAGGGGGGATAGAAATGAGCAAGTTGGATGGGTGAAGAATACCACAAGAACCATGGAGGTTCATACAACCTGGGCAATCAAACAGGGGCTATGCAGGAGCTGAACCGAGACCCCCTACACATTTGTAACAAATATGCCATGGGGACTTCATGTGGGTCCCCTAACAAGTGGACTAGAGTCTGTCTTGTTCTCTGTTGCCTGACATTTGTTCCCCTTCCCCCTATCTGAACTTTCTGGTTGAGCCTCACTGGGACCTAGTCCTATTGGGACTGGATGCCCTAGGTGGACTGGTACCCAAGAGAGGCACCCTTTAACTGAGAAGTGGTGGGAGCAAATGGGGAGAGGGAATTGTAAGGGTGGGATTGGGAAGAGAGGAGGAAGGGAAGCTGTGATCAGGATGTAAATTGAATTCCAAAAGAAGAAAATGTGGACAAGAAAAAAATCCAAATGCCAAGAATTAAATTACACAGAGGACATGCCTATAGTTAGTGCAAATGGCCATACGTTTAACTGTAAATATTTTTATTCCATTTGCTATATATTATGACATATGTTCTAGGGCAGCATGGTCAAACTAGTTAGACTCTGCCTTATAAAGCAAAACAAAACAAAATGAAATAAAACAAATTGGCATGGAATTTAGCTTAGTGCTTCACAGCATAAATAAGGCTATAGGTTTTGTTTCTAATGTGTATTTGCATTTCTGACCTCATATAAAATTTTGTTTCTCTAGTGCACTATAACTTGAAGAGAACACTGACATGTCTTGTCTCCAGCAATCCTGGGAAGTTTACCTATCATATTTGTGAAGTCCTTTGTCTCCACCACAGTTTGTTTTCTTTAACTATTAAACTGCCAAGGAACAGGGAAAGTTTGAACCTCAAGACTATAGTTATCTCAAGAAAGAAAATTCTTTATCAGTGTTTATTGGTAGACTTGTTGAACCTTTGAACATTCTAAGACATGATAAGAATACTCAAGAAACATAAAAATAGTCACCATTCTACTAATTCTTTATGTTTGCATTTTATAAGTTTCTGTTTTATAGTTTATTAGGCATCCTTCAGGCTTATTTTCTTTGGATCCTCAGTAAGTTAAGGCTGAATTTTCTACCATTTAGCATTTAATTTGTTAAGGATCAAAAAACATTAATACTGCTGCTTATGCTAAGTAAAATTCCAAATTCCTCATGTCTTTCTCTGGCCATTATTTTGCAACTTTGACTGAGTAGAGAATATTGAATACTCAGAAAAAAATATAAAGTGTGTTGAACAAAAATGTTATTTTCATAGTTATTTGTCATAGAATCTAGATATAGGAAAACATAATTTTAGCTCAATATTCCTTTACATCCTATGACAATGGAACATACAATAAAATTAGCACAATTTGCAGTCTTGGAACAAGTAGTTACAAACCAAAGTACAAGCTACCAAGTTTGTCCTGGTGATACAGAAGGAAGAAAGAAAGGAAAGGAGGGAAGGAGGAAGAGAGGGAGGATTAACTCCTCCAATTTTTAGGCCTATGCATCTACATTACAGCATGCATTGAAGGTTCCTTTGGTTTGAAGGTTCCCAGTCAAAGGTTCCCAGTCAAAGAGCTGTGAGATTGGGTAAGAGATACCATAAGCTATACAGGACATGCTGACCTATGAGGTCCTGTATCTGAAGAAAACATTAGCCAAACATTTTAGAACTTACCACATTAGTCAATATAACTCCCCTTTGTGAAATATAAAAATAAAGAAGAGTTACTATGAATTTCTCTTCTTCAATGTTCAAGACACTGCGATTATGTAGGGCAAACTATTTTCTGCAGCAAAGTCAAACCATATGATTGGATATAGTTTCCATGTCAATGTGAAGCCTTTTTATCAAATGTGTCTGTCACTCAAGGAAGAGATATGTAAATACGGCTTCACTATACAATGAAGGACTTTGGGGATAAACACCAAAGAAAACTAACTGAATTATGATTGCCTCTCAGTAGAGTGCTCATCTTCTATAAATATAAATGAGAAATTGTATGCACATTCAGTGTTATCATAATATAAATTAGCATTTTTATATGAATTTAAAGACTAATGCGGAACTCTTTGAGCAAGAGTGGAAGGCGACCAAGAAGAGAGAGAAATGAGTCAGAGGAATAGAATGTGGGAGACTGAACAATAATAAAGGGTAGTTATATATAAAGATGAAAGTATTACAGTAAAACCCATTTTGTGCACTAAGCAAACTGAAGGACAGATATGGCATAGTTTACATGTGTACAAACCATTAGCCTATCTTAGCCTAATAAGGCAGTTACAACTTACAAATAGGAAGACCAGAACATCAAAGAAGGGGTTATTCACATTCTGAAGCTAGTGCTTAAGAGTTTCCTCATTATCAGCCTTGAAATGTTAGTTGTGCACTGTGCAGCTCTGTGAATACCTGTGATGCATTAGTGAATTGATGAATGCGGTGCCCCTTCTGAGGTGTCCATTAATAAACTCACAACATAGCTGTGATGGAAGCCGAATGCTTTCTTTTCTCTTTTGGTCCCCTCTTATTTGTGGCCTCCAATTCCTATAGTGTTAATTATTTGTTTTTTCAGTGGAACTAAAACAAATATATACACATGACCCTGGTTTATATAAATCACTTGGTTCCTGTTTCTGCTGACATACATTTTTAAATTGCCCCTTTTTTCTAATTCCAAGTGTATTGATCTGTATTTCCATCTTAGGATCATTCATCTTTGAGATGCTTGCCTCCGTGGCGTGCATGTACTGAGGCAGCCATTCCTAACCTGCTCTAAAGCAGCTTACCACACGATTGTCTTTCTAAATCAATGGTTTTAACTATCTCCAAATCTCCCCTGAAAATCCATTTTATTTCTATTACCTTTGTAAGTCTCTTTAGTGTATTAAAGAGTCTCAGAAATTGCTGATGAGACAGAAGTTCAAAATAGCTACATTATGAATTTATTAATGAATGGCTCAGAAGGGGAATAGAGTTTCATCAATTCACCAGTTCCATATTATTCTTTATGAAACTGCATAGAGGATTGCTTAAATTACAAGGCTGAGGATCAAAATAATCATAAGCACTTTAGGATATCAGATGCAATTTTGTCTTTGAACCGTGCACAGCTATCTAGCTTAATTTTGGGAGAGTTTCTGGAATTTTTATTGTTACTGAAGTCTGAGGTAATACGGAAATGTAGACAGCTCTGCTTAAGTTTGATATATTCTCAGTTTTGGCTTTAAGAACATATGTCCCTTTAGGTGTGATGAGGATTAATATCATTTAGTCTTTGTGCTTCATTTCTACAGTTAGTAATAGTGGTAGGCAATTAAGAATAATCTTTTTAAAAGGCTGTGGTGCGAAGTATCCCTAAATACCTACTCATTTATTTTACTAGTTTTTAAAAAACACAAGTTTTTTCTTCTGGAACTCTTTAAACAGTTCTGAAAATTGTGTAGAAAAGAAGGGAGGTTCAGTTTACACCTCAGACTATTATAAATGTAAAGAACAGCTTGATATATGTATGGTATGTGTATCAGTCTGGATTCTCTAGGGGAACAGAATTGAATATATATATTCCACATATGAAAAAATACTATATTTTATTATTGTATTTATTATATTATGATATTTTTACATATATGGTATTATATATCTATTATCTATGTATTATATATGTGATACTAATACTCCTATATATTTGGTATTAATTAGAGTGGCCTTTATGCTGTGCTCCATCTGATCCAATAATGACTCTCTGGCTGTCCAATATTGGAAAGTCAAAGAATCTAGTTGTTCTGTCCATGAGGCTGGATATCTCCTATGGTCTTCATTATATGCCAGAATCCTCAAGAAGTGGGCTCCAATAGCGGTGAAGAAAAGGACTTGCCTGTGCGAGTGAGGACAAGCTTGTAAAAAAGATAGATTCCTTCTTCCGTGTCCTTTGTATTGGCTACCACTAGAAACTGTGAGCAAGATTAAAGGCAGATCTCCACCCCCAACCACCACCAATAGGTTTAATTAAGAAAATATTTCTCACAGGTTTATCCATCCACTTCGGTTTTAGTTAATTTTAGATGTAGTCAAATTGACCACCAAGAATAACCATCAGAGAATGCATACATACATATCTTTTTGTCATTAATTGTGATTTTACAATTTCACAGCCAGCACGAGCTTTCTTCTAATCTCTTGTACAGAGTCACCTGCAGTTCCTAACCCAGTCAGTCACTGATGAATTTGTATCCCAATGATTGGAGCTGGATGCTTGAGAATTTTTGAGCTGGAATTAGGTAGTACACTGTCTTCTTTGTCCTGTTGAGACTCTTGCATTGGACTACACACTATGCCCCACATGTGTTCGTAAGTAACACTTCACTGCAAAAATTCACTATAAATTAACCATCCACTTGACTGTCTGCATTTGGATCATTTGACCTTCTTATTCCAAGAGAGCATTTGTGAATACTTGTACACATTTTTTGCAGTCTTGTTTTTTAAAATAGGCATGTATTGTATTTGAATGGTTCAAACCTTTCAGAACAGCTTGCCCTGATGCACACTATTGGCTAATAGCATTCAGGTAGCTTGCTTTTATGTCTGTGGCAGAGCTCAGCTACCATTGCCAGATGGTAGGGAACTTCCTCTACCTGATACCATCATAGGACAAAGTGAAGATTTTCCAATTTGGGTCTCAGGCAGCTTTTTAATCTTTCATTGTTTCATAGTAGTGACTGATAACTGAAGAAGACTGGAACTGCTAGTGTTGGCCTGAACAGTCTTTGCCCAGGCCTCAAGCAGCAGAACTCATAGCTATTCTAGTCTTTCATCTCTTGTACAATCATGTAGTGTCAGGATTCCTTAGTTCTGGTCAACAACCAGAACTGCAGTTTTGGGACATGCATGCAAAGGTGGAGGGGTTATCCAATCCTTGGCAGTGACCATGTTATAGCTCTTGAGCATGGGATCACTGGAGCTCCTGACCCTAAGTCTTGACCCTAAGTCAGAACTCTCCTATTCAGTAAAGGCTGAATTCTTTCTCTTCTGCTCTGTACAACTTTCTATGCATCCTCAGAGTCAATTCTCCACGTGGCTCCTGCCTGGCCTGACTATGTTTGTCAGCTGCCTCTTCCTCAACAGCCAGGTATCTAGCTCTTTTTCAACCTTTTCAGTTTATTTTGGTAGGTGTTTGGCCAGCATTGCCACTCAACTATCTCCGTTGTCTTTTCATGTTATTAACTAAATTTGTACTATGAAAAATAGATAAGGAAAGATCTCTTCTCCAAATAAGAAGATAACAGGAAGCAACAATAACTATTCCTTAATATCTCTTGACATCAATGGACTCAATTCCCCAATAAAAAGACACAGATTAACAAACTGGATTCATAATGAGGACCCAGCATTTTGTTGCCTACAGGAAACACACCTCAGAGACAAATACAGATACTACCTCAGAGTAAAAGGTTGGAAAACAACTTTCCAAGCAAATGGTCAAAGAAGAAAGCTGGAATAGCCATTCTAATATCGAATAAAATCGATTTTCAACCAAAAGTCTTTAAAAAAAAGATAAGGAAAGATACTTCATATTTATCAAAGGAAAAAATGCACCAAGATGTACTCTCAATCCTAAATGTCTATGCTCCAAATACAAGGGCACCTACATACATAAAAGAAATCTTACTAAAGCTCAAAGCACACATTGCACCCCACACAATAATAGTAGGAGATTTCAACACCCCACTCTCACCAATGGATAGATCACAGAAATAGAAATTAAACAGAGATATATACAGACTAACAGATGTTATGAACCAAATGGACTTAACAGATATTTATAGAACATTCTATCCTAAAACAAAAGGATAAAACTTCTTCTCATCACCTCATGGTACTTCCTCTATATAATCAGACATAAAACAGGCCTCAACAGATAGAGAAAGATAGAAATAATCCCATGTGTCCTATCAGACTACCACGGGATAAAGCTGGTCTTCAATAACAATAAGGAGTACGTGGAATTGAACAATGCTCTACTCAATGAAAACATGGTCAAGGAAGAAGTAAAGAAATTAAAGACTTCTTAGAATTCAATGAAAATGAAGGTACAGCATACCCAAACTTAAGGGACACAATGAAAGCTTTGCTACGAGGAAAACTCATAGCTCTGAGTGCCTGCAGAAAGAAACAGGAGAGAGCATATATCAGCAGCTTGAAGTTCCTAAAACCTACACACCTAAAAGTTCCAGAACAAAAAGAAGCAAATATACCCAGGAGGAGTAGAAGGCAGAACATAATCAAACTCAGAGCTAAAATCAACCAAATAGAAACAAAAATGACTATACAAAAATCAGCAGAACCAAAAGCTGGTTCTTTGAGAAAATCAACAAGATATATAAACCCTTAGCAGGACTAACCAGAAGACACAGAGAGTGTATCCAAATTAACAAAATCAGAAATGAAAAGGAAGACATAACAACAGAAACAGAGGAAATTAAAAAAAAATCATCAGATCCTACTACAAAAGCCTATATTCAACAAAACTTGAAAATCTGGAGAAAATGGATAATTTCCTAGACAGATACCAGTTAAATCAGGAACAGATACACCATCTAAACAACCCCATAACTCCTAAAAAAATAGAAGCAGTCATTAAAAATCTCCCAACAAAAAGAGCCCAGGTCCAGATGGGTTCAGTGCAGAATTCTATCAAACTTTCACACAAGACCTCATACCAATACTATCCAAACAATTCCACAAAATTGAAACAGATGCAGTGCTACCAAATTCCTTCTATGAAGTCACACTTACTCTTATACCTAAACCAAACAAAGACCCAACAAAGAAAGAGAACTTCAGACCAATTTCCCTGATAAATATCGGTGCAAAAATACTCAATAAAATTCTTGCAAACCGAATCCAAGTACACATCAAAACAATCATCCCTCATGATCAAGTAGGCTTCATCTCAGGTATTTAGGGATGGTTTAATATATGGAATACCATCAATGTAATTCACTATATAGACAAACTGAAAGATAAAACCACATGATCGTTTCATTAGATGCTGAGAAAGCATTTGACAAAACTCAACACCCCTTCATGATAAAAGTCCTGGAAAGAATAGGAATTCAAGGCCCATACCTAAACATAGTAAAAGCCATATGCAGCAAACCAGTTGCTAACATTAAACTAAATGGAGAGAAACTTGTAGCAATCCCACCAAAATCAGGGACTAGACAAGGCTGCCCACTCTCTCCCTACTTATTCAATATAGTTCTTGAAGTTCTAGCCAGAGCAATCAGACAACAAAAGGAGATCAAGGGAATACAGATTGGAAAAGAGGAAGTCAAAATATCACCCTTTGCAGACGATATGACAGTATATTTAAATGATTGGAAAAATTCCCCCAGAGAGTTACTAAACCTGATAAACACCTTCAGCAAAGTAACTGGGTATAAAATTAACTCAAATAAATCAGTAGCCTTCCTCTATACAAAAGAGAAACAAGCTGAGAAAGAAATTAGGGAAATGACACCCTCCACAGTAGTCCCAAATAATATAAAATACCTCGGTGTGACTTTAACCAAGGAAGTGAAAGATCTGTATGATAAGAACTTCAAGCCTCTGAAGAAAGAAATTGAAGAAGATCTCAGAAGATAGAAAGATCACCCATACTCATGGATTGGCAGGATTAATATAGTAAAAATGGCCATTTTACCAAAAGCGATCTACAGATTCAATGCAATCCCTATCAAAATTCCAATCCAATTTTTCATAGAGTTAGAACAATTTGCAAATTCATCTGGAATAACAAAAAACCCAGGATAGCTATAACTATCCTCAACAATAAAAGGACTTCTGGAGGAATCACTATCCCTGAACTCAAGCAGTATTACAGAGCAATAGTAATAAAATCTGTATGGTATTGGTACAGAGACAGGCAGATAGAGCAGTGGAATAGAATTCAAAACCCAGAAATGAACCCACACACCTATGGTCACTTGATTTTTGACAAAGGAACCAAAAGCATTCAGTGCAGGTTCACTGGAGGTCAGCATGTTGAAGAATGCAAATTGATCCCTTCTTGTATCCCTGTACAATTCTCAAGACCAAGTGTATCATGGATCTCCATATAAAACCAGATACATTCAAACTAATAGAAAAAGTGGGGAAGAGCCTCAAACACCTGGGTACTGGTGAAATTTTCCTGAACCGAACACCAATGACTTATGCTCTAAGATCAAGAATCAACAAATGGACCTCATAAAATTGCATAGCTTCTGTAAGGCAAAGACACTTTTTCATTAGGACAAAACGGCAACCAAAATGGCAACCAACAGATTGGGAAAAGATGTTTACCAATCCTACATCCTATAGCAGGCTGATATCCAATATATAAAAAGAACTCAAGAGGTTAAACTCCAAAGAGTCCCATTATAAATGGTGTAGAGGGCTAAAAGAATTCTTAGCTGAGGAATATTAAATGGCTGAGAAGTACCTAAAGATATGTTCAACATCCTTAGTCAACAGATAAATGCTAATCAAAACAACCCTGAGATTCCACCTCATACCAGTTAGAATGACTAAGTTCAAAACCTCAGGTGATAACAGAAGCTGGCAAGGATGCGGAGAAAGAGGAACACTCCTCCATTTTTGGTGGGATTGAAAGCTGGTACAACCACTCTGGCAATCAGTCGCCAGGTTCCTCAGAATAATTGGTCATAGTGCTACCTGAGGCCATAGCTATACCATTCCTGGGCTGTACTCCAAAGGTGTTCCAACGTATAACAATGACACATGCTCCACTACGTTTGTAGCAGCCTTACTTATTATAGTCAGAAGCTGGAAAGAACCCAGATGTGCTTCAACAGAGGAATAGATACAGAAAATGTGGCATACCTAGACAGTGGTGTACTATTCAGCTATCAAAAACAATGGAACTAGAAAATATCTTCCTGAGTGAGGTAACCCAATCACATAAAAGCACACATTATATGCACTCACGGATAAGTGGATATTAGCAAAAGCTCAAATTTCCCAAGATACAATCCACAGACCACATGAAACTCAAGAGGAAGTATGACAAAAGTATGGATGTTTCAGTCCTTCTTAAAAGGGGAAACAAAAATATTCACAGGAGAAGTTATTGATATAAAGTTTGGAGCAGAGACTGAAGGAATGGCCATTCAGAGCCTGCCCCACCAGGGGATCCAATCCATATACATACAGGCACCAACCCAGACGATATTGATGATGCTAGTAAGTGGATGCTGACAGAAGCCTGATATAGCTGTCTCTTGAGAGGCTCAGTCAGAGCATGACAAATACAGAGGCAAATGCTGGCAGCAAACCAGAATGGAGTCCCCATTGGAGAAGTTAGAGAAAGGATTGAAGGAGATGAAGGGGCTTGCAACCTCATAAGAACAACCTTACCAATCAACCAGAGCTCCCAAGAACTAAACTACTGCCAATAGAGTACACATGGACAAACCCATGACTCTGCTATATATGTAGTAGAATGGCCTTTTTAGACACCAATGGGAGGAGAAGTTCTTGGTTCTGCCAAGGCTGGAGCCCCTCAGTGTCAGGAAATATCAGGGCAGGAAGGCAGGAAAGGATGTGTGGTTGAGGATGGGGAACACCCTCATAGAAGAAGGAGGAGGAAGATGGGAAAGGGGGAGGGTTTTTTTTTTTGGACAAGAAAGTGGGAAAGGGGATAACGTTTGAAATGTAAATATAAAATATCCAATGAAATGAAAAAGCAGAGAAATTTAATAACATTTTCACTTTAAAATACAAACTGAGAATAAGTCAAAGGCTGGCACATTTTTATGCTCAATGAAAAATTTGACATTCAGAAAACAGTTAATCATATATACAATGAGAGTGATTCATTCACACAGTGAACAATATTCATAGAAGATCGTACTTAAAGCTACTGCCTTAGATTCCTGAGCACAGTGCTTGGCAGCCCTGGAACAAACAACAGCTGAGTGTTAAGAAGGTCCACTTATTGCTGTAAATAGGAGAAATGCTTTTTTTCAGAATTTCATTGTTTTATAACTTCCACAATAGTTACAATGAACAAATACTTGTTTATGTATCTTTCTTCTTCTGTTGTTGTTGTTGTTATTTAAAAATACTGTGTGTCTGTGTGTGTGTGTCTGTGTGTATGCGTGTGCATGCATGCACATGTATGTGCCATGACAGACTTGTGAAAGTCAGAGGTAATCTTGCAGAAATTGGTTCTTTTACTACCGTACGAGCCCCAGGAATCAAAATCATGTAGTTACTCTTGGAGTCAGCCATCTTTAAAAACTGAGCCATATCACTGGCCTGTACTCACTTGACTCAGGATAATTGACCTGTAAATATATGTACATATTTAATGTGGACAAGTCAATAGGTTTTCACCTATCACACAAAGCATTCACATTTCCATCTTCTTTCGGGTTTCCCCTGTAATTATTACTACCTTTCGACTATAATTCTTCATCTTTAATGAAAACTATCATTTTCTCTTATTAATATATATGTTACTAATTTATTTTGAAATCTTAAAAAAAGTGGATCACATTATATCTGTCTCAATTTAAATTTTTATCCACTCATTTTTAATTCTCATCTCTTTTCTTAGAGTTAGCACTTGTTTAATGATGCCTGTCTGCACACTACACTGATTGTCAAAATTTTACCTTCCCTATGCATCTGTCCTCATTGTATATGCAACAGCATGTACACACACACACACACACACACACACACACACACACACACACGGGGAGGAGGGGAAGAGAGAGAGAGAGAGAGAGAGAGAGAGAGAGAGAGAGAGAGAGAGGAAGACAGACAGAGAAACAGAAGCAGAGAGAGAAAGAGACAGAGATAGAGAGACAGAGACAGAGAGAAATAGAGAGACACAGAGAGAGAGACAGAGAGAGACTCATACAAGAATAATGCCAATAGCTATCTCATCAGAGATTGTGGTGGTTTGAATATGCTTTGCCCAGGGAATGCCCAGGGAATAGTACTATTAGGAATTTTGGCCTTGTTGGAGAAACTGTGTCTTTGTCTGAGGAAATGAGTCACTGCTTAGAAATTAGTCTCCTCCTGTTTGACTTTGGAACAAGATATAGATATTTCAGAGCCTCCAGCATCATGCCTGCCTGGATACTGTCATAGTGTCATGTTTCTGACCATGATGATTATGGACTGAACCTCAGAACCAGTAAGCCAGCCCCAACTAAATTTTGTCCTTTTAAAGAATTGCTTTGGTCATGGTGTCTTTTCACAGCAGTAGAACCATAACTAGGAGAGAAGTTGGTACAAGGGACTGGGGTATTGTTGAGAAGGCCAGACCTTGCTTTTGTTTGAAAGAATATGAATTTTGGGACTTTGGATTTGGAAAGCAATGGAATACTTTAAGTGGGGTTTAATGGTTTATTCTAGTAGGAATATGGAAAAATTTGTGCTGAGGAAGATTTGAACTATGGAAGCCCTGCTCTAGAGGTTTTCAGAGAAGAATTTTACTATGTGGCCTAGAGACTGTTCTTGTGATATTTTGGTGAGGAATGTGGCAGCTTTTTGCCTTTGCCCAAAGAGTCTTCCTGTGGCTATGGTGAAAGAGAGTCAAATTAATTGCGTCATCAAAATTAGGTCTATAAAAACCAAATTTAGATTCTGTGCTGGTGTTCACTTTCATGAAGAGGGTTTTGATGAAGCATAGCAAGCATATAAAGAACAAGTATAAAATATATGGTTCAAGTATTAAAGGGGTACCATGAAGTAGAATGGAGTTAATCCTGTGTTCAAGGAAATAAACAGATTAAGGGAATGGTGACTTCCAAGCAAATACCAACCTGCTATATTTATTGTTTTTGCTTTTTCAGTTGAACAAGGGACTAAATTATTGCTTTCATTTGGAATTTTAATCGGAAATGAACTAAAATCCAAAAATGGAGAACACAGATATGATCCAGATCCTGAGCCTGGAAGACACCGGTTTTGATCCTAATATTGTGGAATAGTGGGCATGAAAAGCTTATGTCCAGGACTGATAGTACACACCTTTAATGCCAGGAGACAAAGGCAAGCAGATCTATGAGTTCAAGGCCAGGCTGGTATATAGAAATTTCCAAGTTGAGAAAACCTTAGATCCAGGTATGGCTGAACATAACTTTAATCCCAGAATTCAGGAGACAGATGTATGCAGTTCTCGAGTTCAAGGTCAGTTTACAGAGCAAGTTCCAAGACAGCCAAACTTCTAAGAAGTGATGGAGTTGGAAAACAGAAAGTAAGTGATGATATCACAGAACAAGGAGGGTGGGGCATGTTCCAGCCTCAGAAAGCCAGAGAACTCAGCCATCTAGCTCTGGCTGTAGAGTCAAGAATAGAAGACTACAGGGACAGTTGATACTTTTTACCTCTAGCTAAGATTAAAAAGAGCCAGCATCATGGTAAAATCTTCTGGGGAGTATTTTCTGAAACACAAAGAGGTTGTGTACTAGAGATAGACAAGGTTGTACCTCATACTGCAACGGAACTTGGTATTATGTAAAAATTACACAAGTGGTACTGGTTTTGAAGACATGAAGAATTCAATGAGAGTAGCTTAGGCTTGAGACTGTGACAGACCAGGGAAAGCCGATGGTGAAGTACAGCTTCAGTTGCAGTTGGTGGCCCAGGAATTTGAGACTTGGCACCATGAAAAGAGCCTATGATAGGTTATTGATGAAGCCTAGTTGCAGTGAAAGACTCCACCACATTAGAGGTGCCAGTAACATGGGATGGACATCAAGAACAGAAGCAGCAGAGGAGTCACCAAGAGACTAGAGTGCTACAGATGGCAGAGCTGGAAATGGGACCCAAGCCCATTGGAGGAGCCCAGAAGATCATGTATTGATCCTAGATTCTGTAACCAGAAGCTAAAAAGTCGAAGTTGCCTTCAATACCCCAAGATGCAGAGCTCTCAGCTTCACCTGTATCATGCCTGCCTGGATGCTGCCTTGCTTCCTGTCATGATGATAATGGTAGACTGAACCTTAGAATAAGCAAACCAGTCCCAGTTAAATGTTGTCCTTTATTAGAGTTGCTTTGGTCATAGTGTCTGTTCACAGAAGTAAAGCCCTAAGACACAGATGCAACCAAATTTCGACTAAAATTCATTTAGGAAAAATTCTGTATCTGTGCTAAACAAGTATAGTATTTTTGTCCTATGAAATTGCTCCTAAGCAACATAGAATAATGGAGACCTGACTATCATTTAAATTGCATTAAGTGTTTTAGTCTGCTAGAGTTAATGAAAGGACACAAAATGTACATATCAGTTACCTGCAAACGTGACACTACTCTAAATGGGGAACTACAGCATATGCTTGTTTCTGCCTGTGGGCAAGCTTATAGTAAAATTTTCACAGTTATAGAAGGTGTGTGTGTGTGTGTGTGTGTGTGTGTGTGTGTGTGTGTGTGTGTGTATGTGCATGTGAGTGAAACTATATTTTTTCCCTCTACTGAAAGTGAGCTGTTTCTGAGATAGCTATTTATTGTCCTTCATAACTGCCTGGATTTTCCTCAAAACACCATCTCAATGTATATTTATCATATATATTTTTTCAACTGATACTTGTTCCCTGTTTTTAATTTTCTTTTATTTAATTTTATTTATTTTTAATAAAGAAAGCAAGTGTTCTTTGAAATAATTGCTGAGATAATAGGAGTTAGGCTAGACATTCTAGTTAGCCCAACCATAGATCTCCACAAGATGTCCATATGTCTCTTCATCTTAATGACTGGACCAGGGTTCCATAGCCCATATTCCAAGTCCAGTGAAGAGTTTGATCAATGTATTTTCTAGGCAGCTGTGCTCATTAGGCTGTTGTACAAAAGAACAATATAGCAGCAGCAGCAACAACAACATGCATCACTACCTTTAGCATGAGCATTTCTGGCATTTTGTGCTCCTACTTACGACAGAACTGCCAACAGAACCTAGAGCATTTCTGATGTCTTGTCAGGATGGTCCCTGCTTTAAGTTTTTGACTGTTTTCTTTTTCCCATTTTTATCGGGGCCTTCTATTCTCTGTACTACAACACCAAACACTGACCCCAGTGTCCTGCACCTTTGAGGAGAGGGTTTATAATGTATTAAACAGGCTCTTAGGGTCCACTTCCTTTACTCCATTATCAAAATCTAGCAAAGTGTGTGCTTGTCAGTGGTGTTATGATTAGACTGTTACCGAAGTTTCTAAGAGACAGAAGCAGAGCCTTGACAGCTCCAATAAATCAAATTTAGCCACTGTTCTAAGTGTTAAAAATCTGAAAATGGAGATGTCTTCAAAGTTACCACATTTGGAAAACAGAACTATAGACTCCCTTGTAGGATTTTATTGAAGCAGAGATAATAAAAGGTCACTCATGGGCATACTGATTACTTATGAATATCTTTTACATTCTTCATAAGCCTAGGCCTCATGTGTCAATCTAAATATATACTTGGTGGTAACTGGCTATCTTGTCCCTGTTTTCATTTCTGTCAGGTTTTATAATTTTTCCTGTCGTAATAACAGCATCCTTTCTTATGCTTTCGACTATCTTAGACACTTTACCGTTGATTGCTGTGTTGAGTAATTCTGCTTAGATTCATCCAGGTCTTCCAGCTTCTTTTTAAGAATGGCACACTCCAGATGTCCATCCTACTGTTGTTTGAGCATTTCTCTTGGCCTAGGATCTTGCCCTGACCTCTTGGGTTATGTCTGCTACAGAAGGATCCCTGGACAGACTCATCTCTGTATTGTGCCTGGGGTGTGTCAGGATGAGATAGGAGACTGAGTATTTTACACAAGAGACTTTGTTCCCATTTGCCATGACCCTATGAAAAACAGTTAGAATTTATTATAAATCTTTAAGTGCAAGGAACTACTTTCATAAGTAAATGAAGTCTGAATTGTTTATGAGGGAGAGGAAAACAGATAAATGAAGAACCAGGATAAATTGGCCACTTCCCACCCATCTTGCTACTGCAGTGATTCTGTGAATTTTTGTTCTGTTCTTGGTCCAACATAACTAGTTCCTTAAAGACAAGAGCATGCCATGGTGGTAATGAAAGAAGAAACATTTAAAAGCTTCACAATCATTGAAAAATATAAAATAACTTGCTATAACTCTAACCAGGCAAGTGAAAGACTTGTATGTTAAAGACTCCAGGTCTTGGAAGAAAGAAATTAAAGAAATTTCATATGGAAAAATGGAAAAAAAAAACATAGGATAGCAGAATCAATCTTGAACAATAAAAAAACTGCTGAGGTCTCACTATTTATAATTTCAAGATGTGCTACAGAACTATAGCAATGAAAAACACATATCCTAGGCATAAAAAATACACATTGATCAATGGAATCAAACTGAAAACCAAGACATTCAAGACATAAGGATACTTGGTTATTATTAGTTTGCTTGTTTTAGGGAAAAAAGCCAGAAATACATATTGGACAAAGACAGTATCTTCAACATATAGTTTATCTAACTGAATATCTACATATAGAAGAATAAAAATAGATCCATACTTATCACCCTGAACAAAACTCAAGTACACATGATCAAAAACCTCAACATAAAACCAGATACTATGAACCCAAAAGAAAAGAAAGTAGGAAATAGTACTGAATTCACTGGCATAGGAGAAAAGTTCCTGAACCAAACAACCTTAGCACAGGCACTGGGATCAACAATTAATAAACAGAACCTCATGAAAACTTTAAATCTTCTGTAAGGTGAAGCATACCTTCAGTTGGACAAGAAGGCAGTCTACAGAATCAAACCTCAAAAAAATCCAACTTGAAAATGGGATTCCAGATATAAACAAAGAATTCTCAACAGAGGAATCTCAAATGACTCAGAAACACTTAAAAAATGTTCAACATTCTTTGTCATCAAGGAAATGCAAACAAAAAGTATTTTGAGATTACATTTTAAACCTGTCAGAATCCTTAAGATCAACAATACAAGTGACAACTCATACTGTTGAGAATGTAGAGTCAGGGGAATACTCCTCCATTGCTCATGGGGGTGCAAGCTACACTTGTACAGCAACTATGGGTCTCAATATGGCATTTACTCAGAAGGCTGGCAATCAAGTAACTGCAAGATCCTGCCATACCAGTCATAGGAGTATATACCCAAAAGATTCTCCATCCTACCAAAAGGACACCTCTTCAACCATGTTCATCGTGGCTTTATTCATCATATCTAGAAACAGGAAACAATCTAGATGTAACTCAACTGACTAATTCACAAGCATATAATGATACATTTACACAATGAAGTGTTTACCCTGCTGTTAAGAAAACAACAAACAAAATTTACAGGCTAATGGATTCAATTAGAAAAAAATAATTTTGAGTGAAGAAACCCAGACCAAAAGAATAAATGTGGTATATAATTGCTCATAAGTGGATATTAGTCATTAGGTAAATGATAGGCAAGATACAATGTTTAGAGCCAGAGAGGTTAGTTAAAGAGGAGAGCTCTAGGTAGCAACACATGGATCTCCCTGGGAAAGGTAAATAGAATAAAGTTGATGGGCAGACTAGGAGTGTGTGGAAATGGGAACAATTAAGTGTCGTGGGGTTCAGGGTAGAGGGAGAGATGGCTGGATTTAGAAATTTGGGGGATGATGTGGGAAACCACTACCGTGGAAACTTCTTGTACTATATGGAAATAACACTAATGAGGACTCCTATTAATGGGGGATATGGAGTCTCAAAAGGCCATTTTTTTCTTTTGCCACTAAGCAAGGCTTTCTGTTTTGGGACTGGGTTGCATTCAATTGGGTTGTTGGCCTAGGGATTTCCACAGAAATAAATAATCTACCCAGGCTATTTCTAAAACACTGCTTTTACTTTTAAATCTATCGTTCTTGTTATGTTTTCTACAAATTCTCCAGATTGGAGTTTAGAGTTTTCAAAATTTGCTGGTTTATCATCTTGGTGGGAACCCAGGTACCCTGGGATATGTTTGATCCCTCTGCACCTGCTAAGCGTCTGGTGTTGGCAGTGGCTTTGTCTTTGGTTTCCAATCCAAACACTCCCTACTGTAACTTCCTGTAGCAGCTTGAACCCAGATATATCATTTGCCAGATATAATACAGGCACAATCCAACACACATCAGTGAGTATAATTTTAAACCTGGAATACAATTGACCCACCTGCGTAATAATCATAGCCCCGACTCATTTTGTTGCTGGATTCCCCTTAAGTTCAAAGAAGAGAGGAGGATCATTACCAAGATTTACTTTTCAACCTTAGGCTGTCTGATATGCCCTTGTTTTTAATGCATGGATACTACTGTTTTATAATGTTTGGATGCAGTGTGTTGAAGGTTTTTCCTCCAGATACTTCATACTTAGTCAATGACAACAATATCTTGGAGAATTTAAGAATGAAGAAGAAACTTGTATTCAGAAGTGCAGAGAGAGAACACTGACACATTGCTGCATATCCCAGCAAAGATAAGAAAGAATATCTAAGAGAATTCTTTCTACAATTTTATTTTATTTATTTTCAAAATGTGTATTTGTCATGATAAAGTGTTTTTGTGTAGGTACTCTAGGAGCCTAGAATAGGATGGGATCCACGTGATCATGACCCACTGAACCTGAGTGCTGGAAACTCAGGGTCGTTGGAAGAACACTATGCAGTCATGTCCACAGAGCCATATCCTCAACAGAGATGGAGAGAATTTAAATAAAACTACTGAATGTCATTAAGAAACACCAATAACTGGTGTTCAGTGGCATTTGTGGAGTGGAAGAACAGTTTGACTGCATTTTAGAGTATCTGTTCCTGTGCTCACAAAAAATTGTGAGAAAGAATTGGCAGATGCTTCTGACAGGTGCATTATTGCCTCCCAAAGTCAGGAAAGAAGTAAGCTGATATCCAAGGTAAATGGGACTATGAAAGCCTAATACTACTGCCTCTAAAATACGGTATTTACTCAACCAGTAAAGAGGAAATGCCTAACTGGTTTTAAGGATATTTGAAATTTATATGGTATGACATTCTAGAGAGTTTAGAAATGTTTAAATTACCAAAGGATATCCAACCACTGAAGTTAAAAATGCATAACAGTTCAAACTGTCATTCTACACAAGGAGAAACTTATCTTTAACTAACACCTAAGATAACTTTCTAGTTTAAGCTCAGCAGTAATTCCTATTTAAAATAAACAGTAGAGTGTCTGGGGACAGGCACAATTGGCATACACAAGATAAAAACATAGGAAAGTATCAGGATCTGCTGTGGGAGTGTTGCTATGTTCAAATACAAATATGCTTGCATATGGCACTTGCTGGCTAATTTTAATTTTAATTTTATGATCATAATTTTGTAATAATGACAATAGCCATTTGTGTTTTGTCTTCAAGCTGTTCTCTGTTTTGTAAACATTTTACCACCTGTTGCTCAATTTTGTGGTGCCATATCAGGTACATGTGACTTTTATTAAATGACAATTCTATATCAGTCATATCAATTGGCATGTGAATGAAGAGTCCTAAACCAATAGTGAGTTGTCCCCAAATTGCCCCCAATCATTGTGTGCCTTTATTGACATCTTGTCAAAGGTTTTACTTTTTTTAGTTTTATATTTTATTTAGTTTGTGTGTCTGCATTTGTGGGTATGTGTAAGCCATCGTATGCATGAAGAGGCTAGAGGACAAATAGAAGAAGGTCGTTACCTTTTTACCCCATGTAGGACCTGGATATTAAACTCAGACCTTTAGGAATGGCATCAAGTGCCATCTTCTCAGGCCATCAGAACATTTCAATTTCTACTTGGAATTCATTTCATCTTACATGATGATCTACGTCGATCAAAGGATGTGGTAGTTTTGAAACTGACAATTAAATATAAGAAAAGAATGTATAGATGACTTTGGGTTTCACAGAAAAGAAAATTGCAGGTTTTTGCTTTGGTTGATGTTTTCCTTCTTTTTTAAAAAATTGGATATTTTACTTATTTATATTTCAAATGTTATCCCTTTTTCCAATCTCTCTTCCCCTGCATCTACGAGGATGCTCGTCATCCACCCATCCACTCCTGCCTCCTAGCACTGGAATTCCCCTACACTGGGGCATCAAGCCTTCGCAGGACCAAGGGCTTCTCCTCCCACTGATGCCCAACAAGGCCATCCTCTGCTACATATACAGTTGGAGTCATGGGTCTGTCCATGTGTACTCTTCTGATGGTGGTTTAGTCCCTGGGAGCTCTGGGGATTGGTATGGTTTTCATGGGGTGGCAAACATCTTCAACTCCTTCAATCCCTCAATCCTTTCTCTTAACTTCTCCAATGGGGACCCCATTTTCAGTTCAGTGGGTGGCTGCAAGCATCTGCCTCTGTATTTGTCATGTTCTGGCAGAGCCTCTCAAGAGACAGCTATATCAGGCTCCTGTCAGCATGTACTTCTTGGCATCAGGAATATTGTCTGGGTTTGGTGGCTGTATGTCTATGGGCTGGTTCCCCAGGTATGTCAGTTCCTTTCCTTTAGCATTTCTTTAGGTGCTTTGAAGCCATTTGAAATTCCTCAGTTGAGAATTCTTTGTTTTGCTCTGGACCCAATTTTGAATCAGGTTATTTGATTCTCAGAAGTCTAACTTAATTCTAATCCATTGGTCTAACTTCCTGTCTCTGTACCAATACCATGCAGTTTTATCACTATTGCTCTTTAATACAGTTTGAGGTCAGTGATGGCGATTTCCCCCAGAAATTATTGTTGAGAATAGTTTTTTGCTGTCCTGATTCTTTTTGTTATTACAAATGAATTTGCAAATTCTTCTTTCTAACTTTATGAAGAATTGAGTTGAAATTTTGGTGGGAATTGCATTGAATCTGTAGATTGCTTTTGGAAAAATGGCCATTTTTACTATGTTAGTCCTGCCAATCCATGTGCACGGGAGATCTTTCTATCTTCTGAGATCTTCTATGATTTCTTTCTTCAGATACTTAAAGTTTTTATCACACAGATCTGTCACTTTGGTTAGAGTTACACCAAGATATTTCATATTATTAGTGACAATTGCGAAGGCTATAATGTCCCTAATTTCTTAGCCTGTTTATCATTTTAGTAGAGGAAGGCTACAGATCTTTTGAGTTAATTTTATATCCAACCACATTGCTAAAGCTATTTAATAGGTTTAGGAGTTCTCTGGTGGAATTTTTGGGGTCACTTAATTATACTATGATATCATCTGCAAATAGTGATAGTTTGACTTCTTCCTTTCCATTTTTGTGTCCCTTTGATCTCCTTTCCCCCCTAATTGCTCTGGCTGAGACTTCAAATACTATATTGAATAGGCAGATTTTAGTTGGATTGGTTCAAGTTTGTTTTGATGTTGGCTACTGGTTCCCTGTACATTGCTTTTACTATATTTAGGTAGGGGCCTTGAATTCCTGATTTCCAAGACTTTTAACATGAAGGGCTGTGGAATATCGTCAAATGCTTTCTCAGAATCTAATGAGATGATCATGTTTTTATGTTTGTTTGTTTATATGATGAATTACATTGATGATTTTGTGTATATTCAATTGCCCCTGCATCCCTGGGATGAAGCCTACTTGATCATGGTGTATGATCATTTTGATATGTTCTAGGATTTGGTTTGCAATAATTTAAGTATGTTTGCATCGACATTCATAAGGGAAATTGGTCTGAAATTCTCTTTCTTTGTTGGGTCTTTGTGTGATTTAGGCAAAAGGATAATTGTGGTTTCATAGAACTAATTGGGTAGTGTTTCTTCTGTTTCTATTTTATAGAATCATATGAAGAGTATTGGTATTAGGTTGTCATTGAAAGTCTTATAAAATTCTGCACTGAACCCATCTGGTCCTGGGCTATTTTTGTTTAATGGTTGCTTCTATTTCTTTAGGGATTATGGTACTGTTTAGATAGTTTATCTGACCCAGATTTAGCACGAATATCTTATATCTGCCTAGAAAATTGTCCATTTCCTCCAGAGTTTCCAATTTTGTTGACTACAGTCTTTTGTAGTAGGATCTGATGATTTTTTTTTTAATTTCTTCAAATTCTGTTGTTATGTCTCCCTTTTCATTTTTGATTTTGTTAATTTGGATACTTTCTCTGTGCCCTCAGGTTATTCTGGCTAAGGTTTTATCCATCTTGTTGATTTCCTCAAAGAACCATCTCTTGGTTTTGTTGATTCTTTGTATAGTTCTTTTTGTTTCTACTTGGTTGATTTCAACCCTGAGTTTGATTATTTCCTGCTGTCTAATCCTCTTGGGTGTATTATCTTCTTTTGTTCGAGAACTTTCAGGTGTGCTGTCATACTGCTAGTTTATGCTCTTTCCAGTTTATTTTTGAAGTAACCTCAATGTGTGACTTTTCCTTTTAGCAATGCTTTCATTGTCCCATAAATTTGGGTATTCTGTGCTTTCATTTTCATTAAAATTTAAAAAGTCTTTATTTTCTTTCTTTATTTCTTCCTTAATCAAGTTATCATTGTGTAGAGTGTTGTTCAGCTTCCATGTGTATGTTGGCTTTCTGTCGTTTTTGTTATTGAAGACCAGCCTTAATCCATTGTGATATGATAGGATGCATGGGATTATTTCAACCCTCGTGTATCTGTTGAGGCCTGTTCTGTGACCAATTATATGGTCAATTTTGGAGAAGGTACCATGAGGTGCTGAGAAGAAGGTATATTCTTTTGTTTTAGGATGAAATGTTCTATAGATATCTGTCAAATCCATTTGATTTATAACTTCTGTGAATTTCAGTGTGTTTCTGTTTATTTCTGTTTCCATGATGAGAATGGGGTATTGAAGCCTCCCACTACTATTGTGTGAGGTACAATGTGTGCTTTGAGCTTTAGTAAAGTTTCTTTTATGTATTTGGGGACCCTTTCATTTGGAGTATCTATGCCCTGAATCAAGAGTTCATTTTGGTGGGTTTTTCCTTTGTTGTGTATATAGTGTCCTTCCCCAACTTTTTTGATAATTTTTGGTTGAAATTGTATTCGATATTTGAATGGCTACTCCAGCTTGTTTCTTGGAACCATTTTCTTGGAAAATTTTTTCTAGCCATTTACTCTGAGGTAGTACCTGTCTTTGTCACTGAGGTACATTTTTGTATGCAAAATGTTGTGTCCTATTTATATATATCCAGTCTGTCAGTTTATGGTTTTTTTATTGGGAAATGAGTACATTGATGTTAAGACTTATTCAGGAAAAGTGATTGTTGCTTCCTGTTATTTTTGTTGTTAGGGGTGGAATTATAATTGTGTGGTTACCTTCTTTTGTGTTTTTTGAAAGATTACATTCTTGCTTTTTCTATGGTGTAATCTCTCTCCTTGTGTTGGAATTTTCCATCCATTATCCTTCTTAGGGCTGGATTTGTGGAAAGATATTGTATAAATTTTGTTTTGTCATGGAATATCTTGGTTTCGCTATCTACGTTAATTGAGAGTTTTGAGGGATATAGTAGCCTGGGCTGACCCCTGTATTCTCTTGGTTCTTTATGACATTTGCCCATAATCTTCTGGTTTTCATAGTTTCTGGTGAGAAATCTGATGTAATTCTAATAGGTCCTCATTTATGTGTTACTTGCCCTTTTTCCCTTACTGATTTAAATATTCTTTCTTTGTTTTGTGCATTTGGTGTTTTGATTATTATGTGACTAAAGGAATTTCTTTTCCAGTCTATTTGAAGTTCTGTTAGTTTCTTTTATGTTCATAGGCATCTCTTTCTTTTTGGGTAAGTTTTTCTTTTATAATTTTGTTGAAGATATTTACTGGCCCTTTAAGCTGGGAATCTTCATTCTCTTCTATTCCTATTTTCCTTAGGTCTGGTCTTCTCATTGTGTCCCAGATTTCCTGGATGTGCTTTGTTAGGAGCTTTTTTCATTTTGCATTTTCTTTCATTGCTGTGTCAATGTTCTATATGGTATCCTCTGCCCCTGAGATTCTCTCTTCTATCTCTTGTATGCTGGTGGTGATGCTTACATCTATGACTCCTGATCTCTTTCCTAGGTTTTCTATATCCAGTATTATATCCCTTTGTGATTTCTTTATTGTTTCTATTTCCATTTTTGAATCCTGGATTGTATCGTTCAATTCCTTCACCTGTTTGGTTGTGTTTTCCTGTGATTCTCTAAGAGAATTTTGTGTTTCCTCTTTAAGGGCTTCTACATGTTTACCTGTGTTCCCCTGCATTTCTTTAAGGGAGTTATTTATGTGCTTCTTAAAGTCCTCTATCATCATCATGTGATGTGATTTTAAATACAAATCTTGATTTTCTGGTTTGGTGGGGTATCTTGGACTTGCTGTAGTGGGAGAACTGTGTTCTCATGATGCCAAGTAGAATTGGTTTCTGTTGCTTAGGTTCTTGCACTTGCCTCTTGCTATCTGGTTGTAGCTGGTGTTAGAAGGTCTTTCCATCTCTGACTGGGGTTTGTCCCTCCTGTGAGCCTGTGATCTTTCCTGGGTGTCCATCTCTCTCCTGGCAGTAATGGGGTGCAGAGATCTTTGATCTTTTTGTGCTAGCGCTACTGGGAGACAAGTTCTCTCTGGGCAGTATTTGGATGTGGAGACCTGTATCACAGAGTTAGCTCTGGGGTGTTGATTGGAACCACAAAGGTCCTGTCCCCAGATGCTTTGCTGTTCATGTGCACCATAGATTCCTGGCAGGTCCTTCTTTGGCCAGTTATTGGAACAAAAGTGTGGTCTCACCTGTGAATTTGGGAGTAGCAGCACTCTTGGGAGACCATCGCTTTCTGGGTGGGATTTTGCTATGGAGAGCTGTGACTCAGCCTCAGCTCTGGGTTGCCACTGCAACTGTAGGAAAGTATCCTGTCCCTGGCAGTTCCCCAGTTCCTGTGCCCTGTTTTTTCGTCTTTTCCAGGTTACTTTCACATGGAGTCTTTTCTTCAAAGTTATAGAATCTTGTGGTATAGTTTTAGCTTCTGGGATTTTTTTTTAACTCTGGAAACTGTCATCATTTGGTTTTCTTGCACCTAGAAGAGATTTTGAGAAATATTTCAGTTGATCCCTGTCTTTCTCTGTTCTCATTAATATGATGACAGATAAATAGGAATCTACCCTTCCTATCTTAATTATATGTAGACTGATATGGGGCAAATGGTGGAGGCATAAATTTCCTTAAATCTGTGACATGGGTTCAGAGAGTCTTCCTAAGTTCAAATCTAGATTTGCTAAAAGTAAGATGGACCTATATAATAGTATAGTAATAAGTATAGACTATATACTTAAACTATGTATATATATTATATATCCTATATAATAGTATAGTAATAATTATAGTAATATGAGACATCATATAATGTAAAATAAGACCAGGAAATATTCAATAATGTTTAAAAAGAAAACCATGACTTCCTCATTAGCTTTCTTCTTCTTCTTATGATATTGAATGTTAGGGTAAACTTGAAATATAATCCTAGTGGAGTAAAACCATGTCTGGTTTGCATACTCACTAGCAAAATATTGTAGCTCACTCATGTAGTGAAGTAAAGTCTATGTCTCAGCCAAACCAAACCTTTTATTTGATGTGTTACTTAACACCTTGTATCTGAGGAACATATGCTTTCCATGCGTGTTGCTGTGTATTAATCATTTTGTACCATGATGAATTCTTCTTGAAACAGTGAGCAATGAAGTGAAAAATTCCTTCCTTACATTACATTCATCAGAATATTTTATCACTGCAACAGAAAGTTAGGGAGACCAGTAAAATTTCTAAATTCAGATAGATGAAACAGGAAATGCAAGGTTTGTGAATGAGTTTTCCTTGAGAGCAATATTTAGTGTTTATACTCATTTAGTTTAAAAAGAGTAAGACTATAAATAGAGGTGAGAGCCATACATATTTTCAGGAGAGATTTTTGGCAATCCATCAACAAGCATCTATGAAAAAAATGTAAACTTAAAAATATCATGTCAACTTGTCAAGATCTGTAATATTAGTTCCAGCACACAATGCAGTATTTGCACACAGCCCATTAGGTTGGAAAAAGCTGTCACTGAGTTCTCAAACACCTAGCTAATGACCAAACACACACTTAAAATGTGAGTTAACTCAGATATGAATCTGATATTTCCTTTGTTACAATACAGAAGGCATGCCATCCTGTGCTAGTTTTTGAGATTACAACAGTGAAATTTTGTAATCAGTGCATGTTATGAATTTTGTGTCCTCTAGAATTAGATTAAATTGTATGCCCAGGAAGGCCTTCTATTTAGCATTCACTAGTATTGGTTGTGTCTTGTAGAACAAGGTTTAAATGCACCTCTTATGTTTTTTCTTTTTCTTTTTTTGGCCAGACTCAGCTTGGATTTCACAGTTCCTTTCTTGTGGCAACATTTTTCAGACTCATCCTTGCGTCTTTCCCTTCTTCAGAATGTATTAAACACTGTGATTCACTACTTCCTTGCAAACCTACCAGCAAAATGTAATTTTGTGATCTCACAGATACAAGTTTCTCTGGTTACAGTATTTATAATATTCCTCAACACCCTGTATATTTCAAATATTATCAGTCTCACTCATGGTTCTTCTTATAGTTAACATTGACTTTTATATCAATTATTACTTCTGGTTTTATGCAGATAGCACTAGTTCATTTTGTAAAGATAACATCTCCTTCAATCTCTATACTATAATGATGGGTTAGTTAGGTTAGACTGGTTTAAAATCTAGCATCTAGGTTTCTTCAGTTTTTACTTGTCCATATCAATTAGAAATGAAGAGATGGAACAGAGTTAGGAGAGTGTTCTGCTACTATCCAGGACTGGAGTTAGGTTCCCACAACCCATGTGATTCCTTACAACCAGCTATAACTCTAATTGTAAGGGATCTGATGACATCTTATAACCATCATTGGCACTTGTGCTCATGTCCACAAACACACACCCACACCCACAGACACACACTCACGTACACACTTCAAAATAAAGCAAATCTTAAAGTATTGAGTAATCTATAAACAGTGCACATTTTTCTTTGACATTAAGTATTGAGTCTTTGTTTTTGCAATGCATTCCAGACTATAAAAATTACAGGAAAAAAACCCAAATAAAACACAGGGATCTCTTTTCAAGATACAGACCCTTATTCAAATTCCCATGAAACTTTCATTCTTTTTTCTTCCAACACTAGATCTTATGTGTACTTATATGATAATTTGGGTGATAATTTTTTAAACTTAAACCGACAATTTTATACTTCTTTCATTATTTCAAATATTCATTATGAAAATGTAGATGATAATTTCTGAACATAATTGTAAATTAGTGTGTAATTTGTTGACTTGGAAATAGATACAGACACATCATTAAAAATTAATGTCATAAATAATGAAACACTTTAACTTTATAAAATATAAGAAAATAGGCTTCTAAAAAGTGTCATGCAATTTATCCAGAAAATAGTAGTAATTAGCCATCCAAAGAATGTGCTGTGAAAGCAGAGAATTATGGTGGACACATAAGAAAAGGTACTTTATATTTGGAAGAGGAAGTAGTGTCACAAAGCCGAATATATCATTGTTTATGACTTTATAGTTAGGAGTGTGAGCATATTCATCACAAAAGATGGATATACTAGATCAAATGCATTTAGATAAATGTTTCCAGAACAGCAGAAAAATTAAGTTGTACTCAGCCATCATCTGTGTGCATTAGGTAATAGAAATTACCATTATTCATCTGTTCTTGGTAAATCATCCTGATTTTATGATCCTCTCTATTAATAACACAAATTTTCACATTGCTGGTTTTTACTGTAAGTAAACTAATGTTGAAAAAGATTAATTGTTTAGTGTCATAGAATTTATAACAGAGTATAGGTACTCAATTCAGCAAATCTGATTCAACCCTTGCCTTAATCTAAACTGAAGTCAGCATTGATAGTGGCCTTTCATAAGTTTTTACTGCAAGGATATTTCTCATGCACATTGGGATTTGTAAGAGAAAAACAAAAATTTCATTGAATCTTGTGCCATTCAGTAGGAGCCAAAACACTTTATATTGTTTTTTTTCCTTGCTCTGACAAAATTTCCAGAGGAAGAATTTCAAGGGGAAGATTCTTTTATATCACAGTTTATAGGTGTAGATCTTCATGGTAGAGAAGTTTGGTTCTTTTGGTTTGGTCTACCCAATGGGAATTGGATTTTAGCTTGGTTTGCTTATGCCTGGGAAATGTGTGAAGCAGACAGAGCTTGACCTAAACTAGAGAGAGGTACAACTTTCCAAGCCCTGCCCAGAGTTGCTTGCTTATGTCACTCAGTCACCATATCCTAATGGTTGCACAACCTCCTAAAATCATTCCACCAGTTGGAGGTACATTTCGATGTGTAAGATTCTGGGTGGCATTTCACATTCAAACCATGGTAGAGGGAGACTATGGAAGCACACAGTTTCACACAAGAGTTGCTTATGGAATAAGCATGTTTGTCTCCTACAAGATTATTGTTTGTTTGCTTGGAGATATCACATTAATATGATAAAGAGTGAAGAGAAGATTCATTGTTGGTTGAATTATCTGCCTGCCTGAGACATCATTCTCAAGAATGGTATGTATAACAAGCCAACTTGGATTGATTTGATTAGAAATTAAAAGAAATCAGTATTGTTTGCATTTCTTGTCTGTGTAGAAACATGTTTAAGTAAGGTTTACACTCATTTTGAATTACGTTTGAAGTCAGTTGTTGTAGCAAGAGCAGCTCGTCAATCTAAACCTCCGTACCCCAGACTGCTCGCATGGAGCCGACACGCCAACAAGTCCTAGAGTTAAGAACACTTATACTCTACCAGCCACAGAAATGCTGCATGTGTCATTCATTTCACTCATTCCTGCCAAAAAATGTTCTCATTTTACCCACGTTACTCATGTGTCTATCGCATTGCCACTATGGAATAAGAAAAAAAGAAAAAAAAAAGGAAATATAAGGGTACTTTCACTTGGGGTCCTGTTTATTCAAGATGATAAACATAAGACAGGAAACTTGCATTTTAAGCAATTGGAGGAAATTAATAAATTATGAATATAACTGGCTCAGAATCTACGTGTGGAATATTAATCTAGATAAACAGGAATCAAGAGCCTTTGCTATAGCTATACCAGTCATAAACGAGGGGTGGGGGTAGGGATGGGGATGGGGTGGGCAAGCACCTATGTCATGGAGAGAGACGTTACATCAAGCCTCTTCATAGTATATTTAGGAGCTTCAGAAGTGTCCCTGACAGGGATGAGATGCTCCTTCAAAGACTGAGTGGCCTCAAGGTGAAGAACTATAGCTGCTATCGCAGAGGATCCAGCTCAGTTCCAAGCACCAAATTTACAAATATAATATAAAGACAAATGAATCAAAAATGAAATTAAGAAATACTACACACACTGTGGCAGCTAAGGTTATGAATCAGAAAGCCAAGCAATAGTAAAAACCTGAAAATTCCTCAGTTGTTTTGCTTTTGGTAATGCTGGTAGTTAGACATTTGGGAAGCAGTGATGGAAGACTCTACCGATGCTCAAAGGATAATTGAATTCAAAAGTCCTAGATGTTAATGTGCAGGAGATCAATTAAGATCATCTCAGCCCACTCACTTGCAGGAGAGCATAGATCCCCATGGCATACTCTACAGCACAATGGAATAATATTTGAAAAAAATTAAAGAGCAAAATGATTTCCCCTAGTCCACACTAGGATAATCATTGCAAATAATTACAAAAAAGCCCTCTCAAGCCATTCTTCCCACTCTCTAGCCTCCTTAGCAAATTAAAATGATTAATAGGCTTCGAGGCTCCAGACCTACACAACAAAGAGGAACTCTCTGCACCAAGTTTCATAGCAAAAGGCACTGCTTTAGTGAAAAGATTTAGAGTGAATGGCATGAATCATGGTGGAGTTACACACAATAGGGACCTTCCCTATCTGAACAGGAAGGTTCAGGCACCTTAAGCTTACCCAGCATAAGCTTTGTATAAGTCAGAATTTCCAAATCTCTGAAGTTGAAACATTTAGAGTAGATTTTAGATGGAAGAAATGCTTTATTCTCTTCGTTGGGAATTGTATTTCTATAATGAAAAGCCCTCTTAAAAGTGCAAGAGCATTAAAAGTTAAAAAACTGTGTCTCATAAAGGGTAATTGCTGTTTCCTCATTGAACTCAGAATATCCTGAGAGCAGTGGGTAGAAACCTGAGTGAAAAGGTCAAAATACATTGGAAAGGCTAGAGACTGACTTTGAGGACTCCTAAACTTGACTTATCTTTCTTTATAAGGATGTGTCTACACAAGACCCATTTTTCTAACTGTCATAGTGATAGGTCTTATAAATGGCAGCACTGAGCATGCCTGACCATCCCCCTAACATCAAAATATGTCATATGAAGACTTTGGTAAGCTTTTTTTTATTGAAATTACTAATCTCCTTACATGCGAGCTTTACCTGTCCATTGTGTATTAACTATGTTCTCATTGCTGTAAGAAAATACCCAATAGGTAACTTAAGAAGTGGTTTATTTTGGCTGACCATTAATGACAAGAGTCAGTTATGGCAGGGAACTCATGACAGGAGGAGCGTGCAGTGGCTAGTCATTACGTCTACACAGAGGAAGAAAGATGAATGCTGGAATTCAGCTCATCTTCTCCTTTTATTAACTTCAGGACCCCAGAACATAGACTGGTACACCCATATTTAGAAAATGTCTTCTCCCATCAATTAACCTATCGTGCACTGCTATGGCCATAAAGTTGGCTGATTCTAGATACTGTCAAGGTAAAAATCCCAATTAACCAATCCTATGATTGTGGATAGCAGCACAAGTCAGCAAAGATTCCAATTTCCTGACATCCAGTGGACCAACTTAGTCTTTTAGAAACAGGAAAGTGCACAGGATATGTGGACTTGTGTTTCTAGAGATATCCTGGTTATCCTTGCTTGTGAAAGAAGATTTCAGGCAGGAAGTAGTGTATTGGGCACAGGTCTATATTGATGTTCAAGCAATGTGGTGCTGTTTGTGAACTGTCATGTCCCCACTTGTGTGGCATTCTTTTAGTGTGCAGTACTTGATGAGTGCCAATTACTTGTCTTGTTGCTGTGACTAAATGTTGGCCTAAATTAAGAGAGGAACGGAAGTTTATTTTGGATCAACTTCTACAGCACAGCCCATTGAGATAGAAAAGGCATGGCTTCAGTAATATCTGAGTCAGTTTCATCAGGAATGTGAGACAAGAGTGTTCCATTTCGAAACAGGACAGATAGAAATGAATGTAGGTACTTCATTCGCTTCATCCTTTGTTCCTTTTAACTTTGTATAAATATGCAAGGGTGCGAGATGGTTCTTTCAACTTTCAGGGTACTCCTCTAAACCTCTTCAGAAATGGCCTCGCAGGCTCCCACAGATGTGTCCTCCAGATGATTTAAATCCAGCCAAGTTGATAGTGAGGATGACCTGCCATGGTCACACAGGAGCTGCACTTAAACCCCAAATCATCAGATATTTGCTAAAGCATGTCCTTTCTGAATTAGAGTCCCTTCTCCTGAAACCAAAACTTATATTTCTGTCTTATATTACCTGCTTTATACTTCTCACCATGTATGAGATTTACAACTCAGAATACCCTATGTTCAGAAAGTATTTCTGAGTTTTGTGCCCTGGATCATTTCCAGTATCTTTAATTGATAAATAAGCTACATTGAGTTTTTTTGTTTCTGTTTGCTCATTGATCAGTATGCTCAAGAACCAACTGTACATCCGTTAACTTCTGGATATGTTATGCTTACACTGTGCCTACCACAGCTTAGAGACTTCATTTTAAAAGTCCCTGATCTATATTCTCAAGTAAAAATAATTGGTTATACTTTCTTTAAGTGAATTTTTCAATGGTGTATCCTTCAACATTAGGTTTTGTTAACCTGTACTAATTCTGTACTCCAGGATAGGATTTGTGATTCAGAGACTAGTGATTCAGGGTTTTGGAAGATGCCCTCCTCGATGAAAACATATTTTACTACTTAAATTAGGAAGGACTTTTTGAAAGTCTCTCTTTGCCATCATCCTATTAATCTTTTCAGACCCACTGGGAATACAATTCTCTCATGCAGCTCTATAAGATGACTTCGCAGTGCGAGCTTGGATCTTATCCTGGGTAGATGTGCATTGCAATCTCTGAGTCCCTGTTAGCCATGTACAATAAGACTCGGTGTTCAGATTATCAAAATCATTTTATCTTTTTGGGAAATGAAACTCCATATGAGCATCCATACTATGAGAAATGAAGATATAGATTTTTTTAATTGCTCAGGGATATAGATGTTTTAATGTGTTTAAACTGCTGTTTGTTTGGCTTGTAAATAACAGGTTCCCTGCAATATCTATTGCCTTCTATATTTGATCACTGTAAAGTACAATGTGTTGCCATATATGCATGCATATACTACAATACATTTTTCTCTGTCTCTGTATGGAAAAGAAGAAATTTAGTCTTTAAAGCAAGGAAAAATATATCAATACCACAATCTTACCATAGGTAAAGTCTGATTTTGGAGGTGAGGCTATATTTTTCCAAGGTAAGATTATTATTACAATTGTACTTGCCATACCTCATAGATACACAAATCAGAGATGCAGATTTTTCTTTTTGTTAAAAAAGAAAACATTTAATTGGGACTCACAGTTTCAGTGGTTTAGTCCATTAGCAGCATGATGGGGAGCATGGTGGCCTGCAGACACACATAGTAACTAATAGTTCTAGATACAGATCCTAAAGCAAAAGGAACAGAGATAGGCACAAGGCCTGGCTTGGACCCTTGAATCTTCAAAGTTCACACCAGTGACCCCTTTCCTCCAACAAGACCAAACTTTCTCCAAGGCCAAATCTATTCATCCTTTCAAATATTACCATTCTTTTGTGATGAAACACTTGAATATATGAGTCTATGGGGATCATTCCTTTCATTGGTTAAGTTATTTATTTATTTTATATCCAGATTGCAGCTTCCTCTCCCTTTCCTCCTTCCTCACGCTCCTCTCTTCCCAGCACCTCCATCTCATTTTGCCTAAATCCCCATTCACCCTTCCTCCTCTTCTCAGAAAAGAAGAGGCTTCCTATGGATATCCACCTACCTTGGTATATTACCTTGGCTACATCTTCTATTGAGGCTAGGAAAGGCAGCCTAGTTAGGGGAAATGGATCCAAAGGCAGGCAGTGTAGTCAGAAACAAATGACTTTTTGCTATACTTTTATACAGGAACCTAGCATATCACAATGGTTTTACCCAGCAACTGATGGAGACAGATGCAGAGGCTCACAGCTAAAAATTAAGAGGAGCTCATGGAATCCTATGGAAGAGGACAAGGAAGGATTGAAGAAGCCAGAAGGGTCAAGTATATCACAAGAAATTGACAGAGTCAACTAACCTGGGCCCATAAGGGCTCACCAAGACTGAACTGCCAACCAGAGAGCATGCCTAGGACAGACCTAGGCCCTATGAACATTTGTACCGGTTGTGCAGTTGGATCTTCCTATGGTACTTCTAAAGCGAGAAATGCAGATTTTTAAGGAAGAAACTCCTTCCCAGGTTTCACATAGCTAAAAATGCTGTCCCAAGTACTGATTGTTTCATTTGAAGCCACAGTTTACTGGAGCCAGTCTAACAGAGAGACAGATAGCATCCACCACTTAGAGCTGTGATTAATAGGTTTTTAGTCTTTTTAGATCCACATAAGACAATTTTCGTAGATCAATGGTGTTTACCTCAGTAATTATATTAAAGTGAAGAGAAAGACAAAATTCTCCTTTCCGTTGAGCTTGGAAATGGAAAGCTAATGAGATGGAGAGTGATGAGAAGACCATTTGAGGCTGTGGGAATTATAGAGGGGAGATTCTGATTTCTGGTACTGAAGAATTCATACAAGTTTGGGATTGAATGAGAGAAAATTACAGATTATAGATTTAATGTGGAAAACTGTAAGAAGTCTATTGTAGCCTAAAAATCAAGGAAACAAATGTTTGTACCAAATAAGTTACTGGAGAGAGTAAAATGTATCATTTGATAATGTTCTGGTCCTGTGTTCTATAGCAGTGTGGAAAGTTTGGTGTGTGGATGTGAGACTTCCTGAAGCTCCGATCTATAGATTTTTGTGGGTTACACCTTGGAACATGTAAAATGTGAACCTGGAGAGGCTGTTATAGACATAAACTGGTACTTAAACTGAGGTGCACTGAAAGAGATGCATGGAGATGCCACTGTGTCATTGTGGTACGAAGAGACAGATTTGCAGAAGGGGCTTTAATGTGATTTTAATGTGTTTGTGAAAGCTGTGGAAATCTTGGCACAGTGCCCAAATCATCAAGGCGGCATGCAAGTAGGTCAGAGGGAAAGTGTGAGACAGAAACTTAGAGAACAGCATGAAGGAGGCCATCAACAGCTGAAGGGGAAATCAAGTTTATTAATTAGAGGAATTAATTGGTTAGCTTTGACTTTTGCCTTATGTGGTCAAAATAGATAAGAAAACAGATGGAACAGTCTATATGGTTTATTAACAGAGCTTAACATATAATTTTATTGAAACTAAAGAAACAAATGAATAGAATCAGTGACTCTCATGATTTTAGAGTGTAATGCAGTGATTGCTATCTCTTAGGCATATGAGTTCACATTAATTCAACATAAGAGAGTAGTCAATTGCTTTGTCACTAGGTCAATATAAAATGACAGCCCAGTAATGGATCCCACTAAAAGATATAACTGTGCTATGGATTATTCTTGTTTAAGTTAAATAGATTTTTCTTTCTCTTTTGAATGAAGAATGGGGGCCTTAAGAACAATATTTTGATAACATCAAATGAAGAGTAAAGGGGCATTTTGCAAGGATGATTTATATTGTCTGAGTTGGTGTATGTGAAGCAAAAGTTATTGCTATAAAGCAATATGCTGTGCAATGTTATGATACAGTGTAAGGGCATACATACATATACACACAGGCATGTAGACATGCTATTCCTTAATGAACATTTATTTATATGCATATAAATACATAAGAAAGGGGAGAGAGGTGTGACAGAGACAGGAAAAGCAAGGCTTGCTATATGTATGGTAGTGAGCAAGCAGATAGCATCCAGGAGTCAAGAATAAAGCCATAAACACGGGGCCAAACCATGTGTCCAGGGCTTCTGGTCATTGTTGTCCACACGGCATCCTGATCGCCATCATTCTTCTCTCTATACAACATCCTCCTGTGACTTGCTGGCTGATTTGAATTTTTCCAGAGCATACAAGTGAGACTATGAATATTGTGTATTTTGGGAAATAATCAGCTAACAACGATCATATTTGAACATAGAATGGTTCTTTAAAAATGATTATATTTGGGCTGGAAATCTGGATCATTAGTTAAATAATTTGCTATACATGTATGAAGTCCAGAGTTCTAAGCGCCAGAACCTATGCAAATGCTGGGTGAACATGTTATGGTGTCTAGGAAGGCAAAGAGAAGGGCATTTGCTAAAAAGCTAGCTAGCAAAGTATCTTAGGATTTTTATTGCCGTGGATATACACAACAACCACAGCAACTTTTGTACAGGAAACATTTAATCAGGACTGGCTTATAGTTCACAGGATTAGCTCATCATACTCATGGCTGGAAGCACTGTGGCTTATAGACAGAAAGGGTGCTGGAAAAGATGCTGTGGGTTCTCCCTCTGGATCTGAAGATAACAGGAAAAAAGAGACACTGACTTGAGCATTGGAAACCTCAATGCCCACCTCAAATGACATACTTCTGCCAACAAGGCCATATCTGTTCCAGCAAGGCCAGATGTCCCTATAGCATCACTCCCTCGTGACCAAGCATTCAAGTCTATGAGCCTCTGGGAGCTATTCCTGTATGAACCATGACAGAAGGCTGCTTTTGTTGTACAGCTATTGGGGTTGATTGAGGCACCCTTTATTACTGAATAAGACAGACCAATAACACCTTTTGTCAACCTCAGACTTCAATATGCATACAGACACACTGCTTGGGTCCAAAAATAGGACAACATGCATGTGGACACATGCACACCTAAATACACAAAGCAGAATATTAAACATGAATGAAATCAAGTTTAATAAATGAGGATGTTTTAGTATTGCACATAACACATGCTTGTCCTGTAGAATTGCCTCTTAAAACAAGCATAGTTATAAGGATTTTACTTTTTTTTGAGCACCCTGAAAGTGTGAGAAAAATTGAAAGGCTGAAAGTGTATACCTTAATCTACCACGGTACATGTTGAATATTAAATTGGGACTAAAAAGTAAATTAGAAATTGGATTAGACTTAGGTGAACACTCTCCATTTGACTGACACTTCCTCTTGTTTTCCTTCTGTGTCACATGAACAGTACCCTCACTTTAGAGAGGTGAGTAAGCTCATCGTTCACTCAGAAAGAGAGGAAACATTTAAAAAAGTAAGTAGGTCAAGGCTGTGATAATTTTGAATACTGATCAAAATATATTGTTTGCTTTAAGAAATTTTCAAAAAAATTAATAAAATACACTTTAAAGAAATTCTAAATGAAGCTGGGATATATCTACTTGTACGTGCCTTTGCTGTTCTTCAGTGTTTATGTTCTAAAGAAACTTTTGAACTTAATCAGTGTTTCAGAAAGAAGTTTAGCATGCTTCTTTTTAATGAATTGTGTTCAGGACAGCATTATTACAGAATTAATACCCTAACTTCAATGAATACAGCACCCCATCCATGGGGGTTCTGGATTTACTTCTCTTCCAAGGCCGACCAGTCGATCAGGTGAAGTCTTAAGTGCATTCACATGAATTGTCAACAATTTTGGCTTCTATAATAAAAAAAGACAGCAACCAAACAGTATTTCTTCTTGAAAGAATTTAATATATTTTACTGACACAAGGATAGAAATAGAGTTATTAAAAATTTAAAGGATTTACAGTCATTCATCATTCATCATTTTTATACATTCTTCAAAGAGATTCTACATAAAACTGTAACACTAAGGAAAAATAATTCAGGGGACCCGATGGCACTAGTAATTAATTGGGATACAGATTATCATTAACGATCTTAGTTATCGGCTTTATGTGCCCATTTTGGCTCTCTCCAAATATTTGTGTTGTCAGATTTGGGAAAATTATTCTAACTTAGATGGAACATTGATTATTAAGGTGTAGTTATCTGGGATAGATAAATGTACAAACAGAGGAAAGAACAAGGCAGGCATAAGGCAGGTATGTCAACATTTACAAAAATAGGTAAAAGAAAATAAGATCAAGAGGAGAATTAATCAGAAAAGGTAAGTAGCACATGTATAAAAGGGCTAAAGTCCACAAAGAAGTATGAAGAGTTAAGTAGCAGGAAGAAAAGTTTAATATCCGAGAAAAGACATTGAACAGAATAAAGGAAATGGCAGAATGGGGGCAAGGGAAGGAAAGGGCTTCCTCTCAAGCATTGATGAGAATTCTTTAAATGAAAAGCATGACCTAGAATGAGTTGATATTTTTAGTGTAATGCTACCTTAGAAAAATGCAGCTGACAATTGTTGAATAAAGGTCACTCAATATTTAATTTTAGAACATAGCTTTTAGTTCTTTAGACCCCAGAAAATTTTAAAAACCAAAATTTTGATTAAAGTCTGGTATATATTTAGGTTATAGAATCCAGCACTTTGTGGTTCTTAAGATACAATGAGTGGTACACATTTAACAAAGCTTGTAAATTCTAATCCTGTTTGAAACACACTTTCTCTTGAGTTAGACTTTGTTGCATTATATTTGTGGAAGCTCAACTTTTTTTGGAATTTTAGATTCAAGTAATTGTAAAGGCTATAAATAGGCTGTATAAATAAATATAAGGGAAGCAAGAATGGTCATAAAATGCAAATCCCATAAGCAGTAGTCCTGTCTGCTACGTTAGATTGTCTGATATTTATGAGGCTATGCGTCTTTAATGCTCACATGAGCAAAAGTATCTGGTAGGGCACTTGGTTCCCTTTCTCCTTTTTCTGGGGCCAGTGTGAGTGACCTTGGTCCTCTGTCTCTTTCATTTCTTGTTACACCAGAAGCCATTTATTTATTGTTTTGTTGCTGAGATGAAATATCCAGCATGAATCAATAAGTATGGTTTAATTGGACCACGGTTTGAGTGACATGATTCGTTATGGTGGGAAAAGTCGTGCAGATGATTCTAGCTCTGATCTCAGAAGCATGAGGCTGCTGATCACACTGAGACCACAGGAAGCCGAGAGAGATCAGTGTTCATAGGCTAACAGGATTCTTCTCTTTATTTTCTAATGGACTCTCTCAATCAAATGGAGACTGTTACATCCAGAGTGTTATCTTCACACTTCTCTGATATTTTTTGGAAACACTCCTGAAGAGTATATAACTTAAGGGCCAGTAGAAAAAATGGAAACAGGCAACTTCGAGAGGTAGGAGATAGGCCCCCTCCCCCAGAATGTACCAGAGACCTCAGAAGTGAGAGACTCACGGCACTTAAAGGGAGGGGACTTAGATGAAATGTCCTACAGTGGGGAGAGGGAACTTGTAGAGCCCACTTCCAGCAGAAAGACAGGGCATCAAATGAGGAAAGGATAGTGTTGCTATCTCACAGTCAAAACTTTCTCAAGGGTGGCCCCAAGGCCTGACACTATTACTGAGGCTTTGGAGTGCTCACAAAAAGGGACCTATCATGGCTGACCTCCGAAAGACCCAACAAACATCTGAAAGATTCAGTTGCAGATATTTACACCCAAACAATGGACAGAAACTTCTGACCACTGTAGTTGAACTAGAGAAAAGCTGGAAAAAGCTGAGGAGGAGGGCAACCTTCTAGGACCAGCAGTCTTGATTAAGCTGGACTCCAAGATCTCTTAGATACTGGACCACCAACCAGGCAGTATATACAGGCTGATATGAGGCCCCTAACATACATATAGCAGAGGACTGTTGGGTCTGGGTTCAGTCAGAGAAGATATACCTAACTCTCAAGGAACTGGAAGCCCCAGGGAAGTTAGAGGTTTGATGGGGTGAGGTGTGTGTGTGTGGGAGTGGTTAGTGGAGACATCTTTGTGGAGTCAGGGGATGGAGAGGAGGTATTGGATGAGAAACAGTCAGAGGGTGGACTGGGAGGGGGATAAAATCTGGAGTGTAAAAATAAAAGAGAATTTAAAGAAAAGTATAAAGGAAACTCAAGAAGAAAGAAGATCACACCACAGTTTTCAAACCTCTTTATGGCTAGGTAATATCTCATCATATTGTATCACATTTTCTAATCCACTCATATATTGATGAGCTTTTAGATATTTTCTCCTAGTTATAATGAGCAAGTGTTTCACTTTTCTAGAGTAGTTATGAACTATGTTTGATTATAGGATGTGTCATTTTTTCATGTTATTAAACATTTGTCTCATACCTGTCATTTTCCTGCCCTTGAGTCTACATCATGAAAGCACGCAGTAATAAAAATTTTGTATTCTTAACAGTTTTGTATTCTGAACCTGGAATCAATAATGACCATGTTTTTATTTATAAAGTTTTATTGAAATCTTCAAAAAAAAAAAAACAAACAAAAAAAAGATCACACCAAAGTCTGGATGCTATAGCACTATTCAGTAGGGGGAAAAGAATAATTTCTGTGTAGTAGAGGGAGAGAGGGATCTAGGGGGGAGAGAGGAAAGGGAGGGAAAGAGGGGCAGTTCAGATATTGGAGGAGATGGGAAAGAAGTACAACGGGCAGGAATTTGAAAGTAGGTGTGCATCAGTGGGGGAGGGTAATTGAGGGTAGCCACTGGAAAGTTCCAGATACCAGAGACCCAAAAAGTTCCCCGGACGAAACAGGGAGGACTTTAGCTCAAATACCCAACAAAGGGGAGATAGACCTTGTAGAGACCATTCCAGTGGATAGGTATGGCTCCCACTTGAGGGATGGGGCCACTCATCCACCTCAAAAGTATTAATTCAGAATTCCTCCTGTCAAAAGGAAATGTAGGGACAAAGAGTGGTGCAGAAACTGAAGGAAAGGCCATTCTGACACTGTCCCACCTAGGCATCCATTCTATCTGCTGACACCAAACCCAGATACTATTGCTGATGCCAAGAAATCATTGCTGACAGGAGCCTGCTGTAGCTGTCCCCTGAGAGGCTCTGGCAGAGCTGGACTAATACAGATGTGGAAGTACACAGTTAAACACTGGACTAAGCATGGGGACCACAATGGGGAAGTTAGTGCAAGGACTGTAGTTGAAAAAGGGGTTTGCAAACTCAGAAAGAACAACAATATCAACCAACCAGAGCCCCCAATGCTCCCAGGACTAAACCACCAACCAAAGAGTACTCAAAGAATACCCATGGCTCCAAGCTGGATATATAGCAGAGGACTGCCTTATCTGGCATCACTGGAAGGGGAGCCCTTTGGTTCTGTGTAGGCTTGATGACCTAGGATAGGGGATGCTAGGCTGCTGAGGCAGGAATGGGTGGGTGGGTGGGGCAGCACCCTCATAGATGCAGGGGTGAGGAAGGAGGGGATAGGGAGGTTGTAGAGATGAAATTGGGAAGGGGATAACATTTGAAATGTAAATAAATAAAATAACAAAAAAGAGTATATAACTTTATTGGTTATTGGCTATGAAGCTTAGTATTTATTCCAAATTTTAACAAATGCAAGGTTATACTTTGTCCTTTTGTATGTTACAAGGTACTGCTCACAAGTTATTTTGTATCAATAGAGGACTCAATTGGCAGCCTTATTTACTCCTTAATAAATACAGTTTTGGGGGCTAGAGAGATGATTCAGCAGGTAAGAACACATACCCTTCTCTGCTATCAGAAAACTATAATTTGAATCCTACCACCCTCATCAGGAGGCATTCAAACAGCTTTATATTATGGTACCCATTTCTGGTCCTCTTCAGCACCTGCATACCCATGTACTCAAACATTCACACACACACACACACACACACACACACACACACACACACACACACACACACACACATTTTGGAAATCTTATTTTCATTTTTTAATGAATTCATTTATTTTATATATATATGTCTGTGTATCATGGTGGCCAGAAGGCAGAGATGAATCCCTTAAGGCTTGGAATTACAAACAGTTATAAGCCAACATGTGTGTGCTGTTAATTCAACCCTGGTCTCCTGGAAAAGCAACAAGTATTTTTCAAACTAAACCTTCTTTTTATGACCTGTTTTAATTTTCAGTTATATGCTATTCTTTTCCTTCTCTTCTCCTCTTCCTCCTCCTCCTCACTGTTGGTTGTCATAGAAACAATACACATAAGACCACCAATAAGTACAGTCTGTACTAGAATAGATACCAGCAGCTCTGCAAACCAATAGGCTGTTTTAGCTTCGCCCCTGTATACAGTTTTTATTCTTCAGTTAGGTTTACTGAGATTTGTTCCTGTTAGGCTATGGTCAGTTTTATCATCAGTTAGCCTAATAATGTTATATGAATGAACTTCTTTTGACGAGTTTCCTCTACTAGTTGTGAGTCAGGCAGGAAGACCACAAACTGAGGACTCTTCTGCTGTTATAATGGGACGGATGGCAGTGTTGACACGTTTTAACTAGATCCTAAATCTATAGCTATAGTACTTTAAGAAGATTTGTGCAAACTGGCAACTTCCTTCAGCAGTTAAAGGCTTTCACCACCAAGTCTGAGGACCTGACTGAATCTCTGAACCCACAGAGTAGAAAGAACTAACTCTTGCAAGTTGTCCGCCACAAGCTTGCTATATGCACATGTGCAGACACATACACATAGATATACACAGAGATAAACACCAAGGCACACATACATACACATTTATTTGTGTGTGTGTGTGTGTGTGTGTGTGTGTGTGTACAAAAGTTGGAGGTAGGGTCTGAAGAACCATTTTGTGTGAGAAATTATTTTATTTTTTTCTCCAGTCTTTAGGTGTTAGCTGCATTGCCGTCTAGATAATGCCAAGAGCACAACACCCACACAGAAAATTGACCTGGACTTGTCACCACTTCATCCAACTCTCCCCAGTTTCTGACATCTTTCCTTTTCAAATTCTAGAATTGTGTCCTGACTTTCAAAGCTGTTTTCAGTGTTAGAGGCAACATCACTGTTGTAGATTTAGTGGTGTTTGCCTTGCTGCCTAGAATTGGTACTGCTTACTGCATGAATTTCACCTTACCGACATTTTTAATCGCAAAAAAGAAAGTAGTGGTGACTGTTTCTTAGTGCCTTGAGTTTCCAGAAAGACATGTTAAGAATATGATTTGCATAATAATTAAGATGATGGTTAGGTAATAAATCTAAATTCTAGAATTGCCCTATCATTTCTTGGTAGCAATTTCCATGAAGGTAATAACACAGTCTCACTAATTTTCCATCCCTTTGTGAGTTTAAAAAGTAACAACTATATTCAACTTGAATTAGAATCAAGTGAATTATTAGTAGCATATATATTATACATTTATAAGTGCTTATTAGTTATATATAACTATAGTTTATAGACTAAACATAAAGCTTACTGTGTATTAGTATTAAATATATGTTTATGAGTGTGTGTATTCTTGATCTGCAAATAGCTGCTTCAGATTGTACAGAAAACGAAACTTCATATCGAATCCTCTCAGAGTTGTGGATGGATAGCTACTGAGCTGGATTGACTGCAAGGGCATGTACCAGTGAGAATGTGATCCAAGCCTTCTCCTACTGCCATTTTATAGGACACTTGAATTTGTCTGCTGGACTAGAGGAGTGCAATCATGGGGACTGAAGTACTGGCCTGAGCATTCAGATCAAAGATTGGAGAATGAAAACTCTGACGTGTCTTACCAAGTAAAGTATAGGTGGCTATGGAAGTGATCACATTTCATAGAATGAACTTCATAAACTGGTGTGGAGTAAATTCATCAAGACTTGGACACTATATTATCCATATCACTATAATATTCCCCGCATTGCTTTGTCTAGATCATCTCATTTTATCCTGCTCTTATAGTTAGAATAAATATTCAGCCCTCTATTCAACATATTTCAAATACCCCTACAGCCATCCAAGCCCAAATAGACGCAGGGCAAGCAATTAGGACTTAACTGCATTTAGTTTATTGCTTTTTAAATATTTATATATATATTAATCCTTCAAGGGCTGACATTAGTTTATTCTTCCTCAAAATTTCTAGCTGTACCTTGTTTCTAACCTAAGCTAGGTCAGTGATCAAATTTAATTATTTTTGTGATTTTAAATAAGCTTGAACTTCTGCAAAATACATCTACTCAATGTATGATAACCTTTCTGAATTTTGAAAATTGCAAGATTAATCTAATGAAGAGGTGATATTTATTCTATCTGTTCCTTGACTGCTATGAAAGTGAATAAAACTTAAATTATTTCCCTTTTTACCTCACCTTGTCAGATTTTTTTTAGAGCCTGTGTCACAAAATGCAAGCCTGGTTAAATGTCTTGGCAGATTCAAGAGTATAGAAATAGCAGCAATTACGTGCTGGACTGTATTCTGCTGGCCACATATGGATTCCAGACCACCTCAGAGGTGTTGGCCTTGAGGAGGGTACAGGACACAAGTGTGCAACTGTAAGAGAATTAAATGGATCTACAATGAGCCCCATTTGTTCTTGCCCACTTGGTAATTTTCAAGTGGCAAATTTAAGTAGATCAGAATCACTAAAAAATATTTGCAGTACATTAACCTGTTATAACATCTCAATCACAGGAAATAGTTGCTTCTGATGAGAATATTGGATAGTACATTTTCTTAAATAGATTATCTATATTAAAGTTTTGGTAAAACTGAGACACCAATCTAACATATGGTATTTCATAACAGATATCCGATGTTTGAGGCTTCCTAAGTTAGAATACACAACTTTAATGAACATTTTAAATGAACTTTGTGACATATGTTAATAAAGCACCAAGCCCCAAAGTTTAAGGGAAATCAAAGCTGCCAGTGTTCCTCATCTCTCACCACTGTGTTCACATTGTCTTCCACTGTGCAGACAATGGAATTTGTTATTTCAAATTCTTGATTTTCATATCTTTCATGAACTACAATTTCCTCATAAAGAAGGTATGTTTCTATCCCGTCTCAGCCCTTAATTCTCAATTGTCCATAATTAGATGGAACAGAGCATGCTATTGTCAAATGAAGTAAAACTCTTTCAGTGGACTGGCTTCTATATACTTTTATTTATGTATTTTGATGTGCCCACTGGCCATCTAACATTTGTAAAGATTGATAATTATTATGGAAGTATGAAGGAGAAGGCCCTGAATTCTCAGTACCTGGAAAAAAAGCATGCCTGAATAAATAGCAAGGCATTCTAGAATGCCAGTTAAAGTACCTCTATCAAACGAAGATGGTGACGGGCCGTAGGTTGATGCCTATCAAATTTAACCTCAGTAGATAGAAGATTATTACTGTGTTTAGAAGTTGAGCTCCTTATCTTTTCTCATAATGTGGATGTGGTGAATAAGAAGGCTACAGAATATTAATTGTATGAAACTATTGCTAGTATAAGATAAAAGTTTTGTGCACTAATTTTGCAACGGCATCTCCCCTGTTGTGTTTCATTACAATGTACAACAAACTTTAACAGCAATGTTTTTTACAGAGTTCTGCTTTCCTAAGCTTGTGTCAGATAGGTTTAAACCATGGCTCAGTGCTCTGGTATCACATTCAGAAACGTGGTTTGAGACAAACTCCTGCAGAGTGCAATGGGGGAATTTGAAAGGTGTTTGCAGCATTCTAGATCAGGACATGAGATAATACAGACCTTATTACATGGACATATTAACAGGAGGCAAATAAAATCATTGGCTCATCATGGTGACTGCCTCATAGAGGACCACCTGTGAGAGTCAGATTAAACTGGACCCGGAAGCCAGTGGGCATGGTATGAGGGTTTTCTTTTCCTTTATTTTTCTAAGTTTTCCAAGGCTGTTTTCTTCTATCTATAATGTCATTTTCATTCTGGCTTCTTTCTCTTAATTTCTTTTTAGCTACAAAATAAGAATATCTTAGTATCTGATACTTGTGTCTACCAAAAGCTGTGTTGATAGGACTGGCTAGTAGTACCCCATGAAATATGCTCACTGTTAATTCTTGGAAGAAGGCAGTAGGTCAGATACCATTAGAATTTAGAATAGCCTCAGAGTTCAATAAATAGCAAAGGCATTTTTGTATTTTCTTTCTACCATACCAAACTCTCAAAACTTTTGCCAGAGTAGGGTGCAACAAAGGCTATGGTCATGATTTCCCATGCAGTCTGCATCCTCTTAAAGAAGAGTGTGCACCTTTTCTTCCTTAAGTGGCAGTGATCAGAACTTTGGCAGAGTTGTATGAAATTATACTATGTGGATTATGTTCAGCCAGATAACTCCAACCAGAAAGACAGGGAGAGGCCCCCATGAAGAGGGTTTTTATTATTGTTATTGTCTAGATATCTGTGTATGTGTTCATGAGTCCTTGCAAAGTGAGTTTGCAATTTGAGAGTAATCTGCAGTGCTAGGCTCAAAGGTCAGCTTTTTGTTGTTGATTGCAGATGCCTTTCCCCAGAAAAGCCTTAGTTCCGTCTGCATCTAGGGTCCTCCAGCTGCTTAACTACTACCTAAAAAGATCACCCAGGTTTACATCCTTTACTTAAACTGAACTGATCTCACACATTTATCGCGTCTACAATTATCTTCACAACATCCTGAGATTAATTTATTCTTCTGAATACCTGTGTGTGGGGTTTGATTGATACACAATGCTGACTGTCATAGTTTTCTCATCCAGCCATCACCAGCACAGTGATTCTATCTCCTTGGGTGATGATTTTACTTTCGACATTATTGAAAATTGTGATGGATGAATGCTGGGAATTTGGGCTTTAACCATGCTTTGTCTTGCTTTGGAGTGTGAAGATGTACCTGCAGCTTAGTAATATTTGAATCAGCACACAATTACATTTTGTAGTGAAAAGGGATATCTGGCATAAAATAGGAGGTCTTCAATGGTTTGAATAACAGCTCTAGGCCATTTCTCAGATAGGAGAATCAGATCATTTCATAGTGTTGGCTCGTGTAACTCCTATAATTTAGTGTGTTAAAAATAAAGCCTCTTTCAGAAATGCATTTAACCCCACAAAGCGGTCGGTTCACAGTAGCTGAATTTTGTTGCTCATTGTTCTCTGCACAAAGGGACCAAGTGCTTCCATGAAAACCACACAGCTTTCTGCATTACAGATTTTATGTTGTGTGACTTAGCCAGGTAATGATATTCTATTAACTTTTAAAGATTTCTTAGTGCTAATTTCATTGTAAATTAAGTAATAATCATTTACATTAAAGGTGACTTCTTCCACTTTTCTCCTGCCTGGGTTTTAAAAATGGGGGATCATTCAGTTTCTCATGCTCATGAAGCTCAGGGGCTTCCTTAAATTGCTGGTGTTTCAGTGCCTCAACCAAAATTGTTGCAAAACCTGTTTAATTCCTGCTGTTATTGCCATGTTCCTTGTTAACAATGAGGTCATATATTGTATCTACATAAAGTTGGTGAACACAAGGAGGGCAAATGGGTCTTTTAAAATACTTTAGAATCTATCCACTCTTGTGTCTCCACAGTCATTTTCACTAAATTTTGTCTTCCATCTATTCTTGTATCCACTGCCAAGGCAATGCCACCCCAACCCCTTCGATATCTAGCTACAGTCCTAGGACGAACCAGTGTCTTTATCATACATCTCAAGACATATCCTAAAGCATTCTTCTGAAGATTGATCTTCCCAGTGCCTTTGAGCTAAAGCTTGCATGGCTGCTGTCTGAACATTATGGTTTCCTTTCTTTCAAAAAATGTTTTGTTATTTTATGCATATGGTTTTTTTGGGGGGGGCTGCACATCCATGAACCAGTTTTTGCCTGATACCCATGTGAGTCATATTCCATGGTCCTGGAGTTACAGACGGTTGTGAGCTGCCATGGGGGTGCTTGGGAAATGGAGTGGGTCCTTTGCAGGAGTAGTCAATTCTGTCTTAACATCTGAGCCACCTCTTTAGTCCCACTTTTTACTATGTAGTGTGTGTGTGTGTGTGTGTGTGTGTGTGTGTGTGTGTGTACATGTAGGTGAATATGTGTTTCTGCAAGTGTACAAATATGCATATACATATACATGTATAGATTTTTGTTGTCTCTGGTAGTTTATTCTTAGTATTTCTCTACTGAAGCAGCATCTCTTGCTATAACTAGAACTCATGAATTCTGGTGAATGTAGTTAGACAGTATGCTTCAGGGATGACCTATTTTTGCCTTCTGTGTGTTCGACTATAGGTGGACTCTAGGACTACCCTGCTTTTATGGTGATTTTATGTATCTGAACTCCAGTCTGTGTCCTTGAGTTTAAGTACTTTAGTCACCAAGGCACTCTGCAGACTTATGCTTTCTTCAGAGCTGCATCCTTATCCTTTCTTTAGAGTAGACATTCCCATAAGACGGGTAAAGGCTCAGTGGCTAAAACACTAGACATATAAGTGTGAAGAGCTCTGCTTGATCCCCTGACATGTGTAAAGCTACATACAATATAGCTGTGATCATGAGGCTCCTATAGTGTTAGGATACGCTGAGACAGCAGATTGGAAGCTAAGAGAATATCTCTCCTAATATACAAAATTTTAAACAACAAGATCCCCATTTCAAAGAAGATAAAAGGCAAGGACCAACACCTATGGTAGTTTCATGAGTTCAGAAATTCATGGTGACAAAAGCCCCCCACACCCACATAAACATACACACATAAACATATCATATGCATACAGACTAAAATCTAGATACTCAAGGACAATACTGCAAAATTATATAAACATTTTGTTATCATATTCAGATAATTCCAATTATATATACTGATATCAGTGTCCTTGTGTATATGGAACACATCTCTATGAGTCTTTAATAACTTCCTGATGTTCCTTATCTCCAATGAAAATAACTTCCTAATATTCATCTCTTATCCACAAGGACCCTTGAATTTATGTCAATTTATGTACAATGCAAGTTTCCAGTTTTAAGCACCATTCCTCTTTTGAAACCATGATCAAAGGAGAGGAGGTCCTTGTTCCCTTGAAGGCTTGAGGCCTTGGCATAGGGGAATGCTAGGGCGGTAGGGTGGGAGTGGGAGGCTGGGTGGGGAGCATCCTCCTGGAGGCAGTGGGGAAGGGGGTGGGTTGGGGGATTTTCAGAGGAGAAACTGGGAAGAGGGATAGCATTTGAAATGTAAATAAACAAAAAATAATAATAAAAGAAAGAAACCAGGATCAGCTTTACTCTGCATATAAAAGGCTGAATAGTCATTTTAAAGTTCATTTCACATCCTTGTATCATAGGCACTTGGAATCTGGTATGCAAATACTGGCAGGAAAGAATTTCCACATTCACTCACCTTCATGTAGTGTAAATAATGGTCCCATACACACAATTGTATACTTAGGCAGCTGTGATTAATACAAGCCTGATCATATATGTGTAATTCGAAAATTCTGTATTACATTTCCTCCTTCAATGACCTTTGTACTTTTCTATCCTTATGGAATGTTTATAAATCTATTTTTCTGAGTGATTCATAATATTTGACTATGTTTAAGCTTCAATGTGCTGCTGTGATCCACTATTTATTTATTTATTTATTTATTTATTTATTTATTTATGCGAATGTTCAATTTAGGTTACTTTTCATATGCATTTTTAAAACTTTTGTCATTTGAATATCATGAATATTTTCAAATATATCTTCTATTTAGAGAAATAATGTACTGATGTCAATTTATTGACTGTGTTGTGAGCAGGTCATAGAATTATTTCCTCCTCCTCTTCCTGTTGAACTGTGCCAGTGAACCCATCTCTTTTTCCTCACCACACTGGCCTTTGATAGGTGCATGCAGTTCTCAATTTCTGTGAGAGCTGCACATTTTAGAATCCAAGTATAAGTGAGATCACATGATGTTTGTACCAGACAGTTTTGCTCTTAATAATATTTTCCATTACCAATCATGTTGTTGCAGATGACAGGATTTTCTAATTCTTAGGGATGAATAGTATTCTATTTGATATCAAATAGTTAAATATAGTTTGTAAAGAGAAAATATACCGTAGTTAGTAGATAATGAATAGTCTCAATATCACTAAAAATCAAGAAAGGGTAAATCAAGTCCACAATGAGATGCCACTTCCCTTTTTAAAATAATTATCCTAAGGCAAGAAAAAAAATACTGTTCCTCCCTCTCATCCTTGTCCCTGTAGATTTTGTCTTTTGAAAAATGTACTTCCTAGAAAGTCTTTGATAATGCCTAGTCCATGTGATGTCTCCTTTTAGATATTATGAATCATCTATTTTCTTTTTTCTGTGTTTTGGTTTTATCTTTGCTATTCATATTTTGACTTGTAATATGTTAGTGTTTTGTTAATAAGTATATGGTTCAATAATTACTGAAGGAAAGTATTTCATAGAAATAAAGTCAGTATTCAGTTTGTAAAGTAAAACTTGCCTAAAATATGTCAATTAAATATATATTTAGGTGAGTATCTCCTTCTGGTGTACTTGTTTATTTATGTCAGAAGTAGAAAACAAAATATGTTGAGAAGCTTGAGGCTAATAGGCTTTAGTGCTAGGTAAACAAAGGGTTAGTTTCAAATAGAGTGCAACATCCATAGTCTCTAGATCCTCAATGGCTGAATAAATGAATGACTTATTCACCTGCTGGGTTTTGGGAGTCTTAATCAAAGAAATTTTCATGAGTCAACTTGAGCCATTAGTCATCCTAGGTTTATTCCTGTGTTGCAAAATGCTAACAGGAAAGAGATAAATTTATAGTTTAGACAGTTTCTCTTGGTTTCCCAGAGTTGACTAATATTCTTGGCTCCCTACTTTTTCTAGTTAGGCTTTTGTTAAATTGATACAAGTAAAACAAAACTAAAGAGAAAGAACCTTCATTGGGATAATGCTCCCAACAGATTTACTTGTCAGCCAGCCTGGTGAGAGTGTTTTGTCTTCTGCTGATTGAGATGGGAAGGCCTGGTGGACTGCGGGTCCTACCATTCCACAGCAAGAGATTCCAGATGGCATAAGAATGTTGGCTGAGAAAGCCATGGAAAACAAGTCAATAAACAACATTCTTCCATAGCTTCCACTACAGTCTTGTCTCCACATTTCGGCCTGGATTATTGCCCTCACATCCCTTAATGATGGACTATTACTTGGATGTGAAAGATGAAATAAACTCTTTCCTTCCCAAATTGCTTTTGGTCATGATGTTTTATTGCAGCAGTAGAAGTCTATGTAAACTACCACTACACCCTTTCATTCAGCCAGTAATGGAAACCAAAGACAAAAGTATGCTGGGGAAGCTGCAGAGAATTTATCTATCAGTGATGTCAAAGTTACTTGGGTAATGATCCTTTCTAGAATGAGCTGTGATTCACTGGCTGTAAGAAATAATTTTAGAAAATAACTGCATTGCAATACACTTATTTAATTAATGATACATATAAAAAGTATTTCTCTTCTGAAATTCTTCGGTCATATTGGTGCTCACAAGTAAAGTTTGTAGCAGTATGAAACTAATATTTTAGCAATTCTGATGACATATTAACCATATTACTATTCTTAATTGATACTCATAATGCTGTCATATGGTTATTGATTCAGGAAATGATTTTTATTCAATGTATCTAGAAAAGACGAGATATAAGAAACAATTTGCTTTTGTCTATTATGGAATAGAAACCACAACTATTTTAACTTAGAGAGTGGACTCCCTTGCTTTGCGTAATGACAATCTAAGGAAGATTGATCATTATTATTTTGGATGGCTTCATCTCATCCATTGATGTTTTTTGTGACAACTGAGGTTGATGAGTGGAAAACTAAAAACATATAGATACTTGACACAAAATATCATAGAAAGGCATGGGAAATACATGATAAAACACATCTTTGGAATTTCAGGTGTTCAGTTGGGTGAATGCTTCAGCAGATTGTAAAGTTAATGACAAATTAATGTTCCTTAACCCACCTCTTAGTTTAAGAGAATAAATAGTAGGTTTTGAATTTTTTTAAGGACAAAGTGGTTAGGTCTTCTCTCAGGGGTCATTCGTACTATCCCTTTCCATGATGGAAAGATAAAAGTTTGTGTCTCATATAAGCTGTGGAATAAGCAAATATGCCTTTATAGTCAAATGATACAGAGTATATATTATCCCTCAGCTGACAGGTCACACAGACTGATATCTTAATGGGTTCAAGGGAAGCAGTCCCAGTACATACTCAGTCTTGGGTAAGTCATGCATATTCTTCTGGCAGAGTTTATGTGTAATAAAACAGTCCTCCTGTGTTTGGACCATTTAGAATTCTCAGTTGTGATGCTCTAAATGATATAAAACACTTGGTGCCCATCTCGAAAGATGCTATGTGATGGACATTGTTCATCAGTTGGGCACTGAAACATATATTCTGATAATACAGGCATTTTTTATGTTCTGGGTATGCCTAGAAAACACAGACAGATGTTTGGCAGCATGCCTCATACTTTTATGATTATTACTTTAAACCGTTTAACACTCTTTCTCTCCAAACTTGTGTGACCACATACAAAATTCCATATACCCAGCTTGTAGCAACCTAGATTGAATCAATCTCTCTCTCTCTCTCTCTCTCTCTCTCTCTCTCTCTCTCTCTCTCTCTCTCTGTCTCTCTCTCTCTCTTTCTCTCTTTCTCTCTCTGAACTTCTGGTGGTCTTCCTATGGTTTCTTGTTGCTTCCTTGTTCTTGGACTGATTGGCAGAGCCTTATGGTTTCTACTGGATTGAACTGCCATTGCTGATTTGTTAATGGTGTTTGTGAGTGGATTGATCTGTCACTGCTGATTTTTGTGAACTGGGTTGCTGTTATCCTGACAATATAGATAGAATTCATTCCAAAGAACTGTTTCTAAACTGGTCCCCAGCCTCTTTTTCCCTATTAACCTTTTCTTTCCACTACCTTTGTGGGTGGTGAACTAGAAAGGAGGTTAAAACTTTTAAGAACCCTTATTAAAAGTAGGTTTTGAAAAAAGTTAGCCTACACTATTAAGTCTGTCCCTGGCTTAACTATACTGCTCACAGTTTGGGGACACAATATCATAGATCAGTTTGATAGCTCTTAACAGAAAGAAGTTTTTCTGTGAACAGAATTTGGGAGGCAGGTTTTGGGTTTTTAGAATGAGCAATAGAGAGGATGAGGAACCACAGATTCCTGGGGCATGGTAGGTGGGTTGATCTTGGAAAACACAACGTGAAATAAAGCTCCAGGGAGTGTCTAGAAAATGAGCACACTGAGTCATGTCTATTCATAAAATCCCCACTGAGAATTTGCTAGACAGTTGCCTGCTGGTGAGTAAGTTGGCATGCTGGTCCACTCTCTAGATAGCGGTGAGACTCACTGAAAATTCTGCAATTTGTCTTCATTGCGTATATTATATTCTCCATCATATGACAGTATCTGACTTGAGAAAAGATTAAATTACACTGTCAGCTGCAAAATAATAAACAATTATATTCTATGATATGAAGATATGTGATAAATGTTCAAAACAGACAATAGTTTAAGATGTATGACTTCTCAAGATATTTCCACTTCAGAGGTTCATTCACAAAATTGAGAAATCAAAGGAACATCAAAAAATCCACTGAAAATAAATTTTATTCTCAGATTAGGAGAAGTACAAAGTTCTAGTATTCATTAGGATTTTAATCTCTGAGAGACAAGGCCTCAGTGTCAGCTATTTTCATGAGTAAGCTAACATTGGATTTAGACAATTTTCTAGATCACTATAGTGGACAGCATGTGATCTCTGTAATCTAGCATAATCATATATGGCTGCATGCAGCAGGTATGTCTGTGATGAGAATTTTCAAAACAAAGGGTACAGCCCTGTGTCCCTATCTTTAATAACAATTATTAAAAATAATATGAAGTAGCTCTATGGCATCAAGTCCTATTAGCCCTTGGTAATCATAGGGATGGAGTTTGGATTCTTATCAAAGAAAAAGAGGAAAATTCCCAAAAGGAAAGCAGAAACCTTTGCTAACCATGGTCATGTTGTGAGAAGAGCCTTGGAGATAATATTTAAAGTGTAGACACGGAATCTATGATGTCTTGATTTCTGGGTATGGAAACTATCATAGCATTATTTGCAACACATTTATTATTATTATTATTATTATTATTATTATTATTATTATTATTATTATTATTATTATATGATTAACACATCCATAATCACACAAATACATATGTATTCATGCTGTTAATATAGTCATCATATTGATACAATTGTGGTTTACTTCGGGGGTGACAAGACACTATTATTTCCAACTTGTGAGAAAATGTGAGTTTCCTCACCTGAAAGAATTACAGTGAATGATATGCTGTAAGTGAAAGTGAAATTGTATTTAGGAATTTTATAATCTCCTACTTTTTCAAGCTCTAGCCCTTCTCCACTGGTCACCTCTATATTACACTATATATTACATGAAGTTCACTTTGCTCTAAATATTGAGAAAGAGTTAATAGTAATAAAAATATGTAAGAGGAGGCAGAGAGACCAACTGTGAATGCCCTCTGCTGCTTTATGCTGCACCAACCGCTCTATTGCTGTGATAAAAATATTCTGACGAAGGCAAGTTAAGGGAGAGGGGTTTATGGCAGTTCATAGTTTAAAGGTACAGTTTACCATGGAAAGGAAATTGTGATGGCAGGAACTTCAGAAGCAGAGAGTGATGAATGCTTGTCTTTAGACATCTTCCTTCTTCCATGCAATCTCCTATCTAGCTCAGGGAATAGTGCTACCCATAGTGAGTGGACCTCCCTACCTTAACTAACCACATCAAGATAATCCTCCCTGTCTTCTGCTTTTACAGAGGCCATATACTAAATGATTCTATATTTGATCGTGTTGATGACTGACATGTTAAGGGTTTAGCTCTTATTTGTTTTACATAGACCCTCTTTGGAGCTACTGTGAATGACTTGGAGGTTTGGGGTTTTTTTTGTTGTTTGTTTTGGTGTTTGTTTGATTTCTTGCTGCCTCACTCATTTTTAAAAATAAGATAGGCAATGACACTAGAGATGATAAAATCCTATTGCTTAAAGCTGTTTCGCCACCTATTTTAGATTTTTTGATTCGGTGTGAGATACTGTTAGTTAAATCCCAAACGGGTAGATTGTTCATGTGTAACTCTGGGTCAGCCATTATGGTGACAAAAACCAAAAGTTTTTGGTTTCTTTTTACTTTTAAGGAGATAATTTTCATAAGAGGTGACATAAAATGGTTATAATGAGATGTTTAGAATGTTTATGACACAGTCTATTTATATACACCAATCTATTGAAATTTAAATGCCATCCTTTGCACTGTTGCAGCTATGCAGTTTGTTCCTATGAGTGATATATGTGATACTGAGATATATTTTACATTGAAACATACAAAGTAATAGCCTAATAAAAAAAGATACGGCTTTAAGAGGAGGAATAATTATAAGGAAATGGTGCCAAGTTGCCAAGGAGAATTTATTATCATCTAAATAAACAATAGCCAACACTTCACAGATGAACAAATGGAGGTTTCAGGCTCTTGAGGTCATGGCCACACCGTTCTATTTTCCCTTTTTGTAGTAGTATATCAAAGAATTTGTTCCGTTTCCCCTGTGACCTTGTAATGGAGAGCAAGCAAGTCTCTCTGTCACCTGAAGGATTTCATTTCAGAAAAGACACCATGATATACTGAGTATTTTAAGCTTGCTATTGTTCATCTAAAATAGACTGTACAATGTGAGTATATGTTCTGAATTCTGTTTGCTTGGAGTGCTCATTACTTCATGTCAATTTACAGAATGGTGATTTCTCAGACCTTCCATACATTCTTTTCCAAAACAGGTCAAGCAAGTGGACTGATAACTATTTATGTATGTGTTTATAGACTTGGAGGAAGCTAGGCATTAATCTGGGTGTGAGACAAGGAGGTAAACATTGAAGACACCTTTCCCTGTGGGTGATAAGAGTTGAAGTTTGGAAATCAGGACATCCAGTTTTTAGTTCAGGTCAAGGACATTCTTGTCATAATTTACAAAGGCAGAGAGAAATTGCCTTTCCTTTTCTTACGTTCATTTTTATTCTATACTCTTTAAGGGGCATAGAAATAATTGCCCCAAAAGCAAATTCAGTCATTCCTGATTTTTTTTCTTAAAGGAAGACACTTTATTTGGAATATTTTCAAAGTCCTCTCCAGCGGAATCAGGTCCAAGTCCCAATATTCCAACCATAACTCTGTTTTGGATATGCCTTTCTATTTATTATAGAGGTCTACAGTTCTCTGTTACCTCTCTGAAAATCTTACACTAGTTTTCCATTTTGATACATATAATTTTTTATTCAATCTATCATTCTGAAATTCCTTATGTGATGTGTCTAAATAAGAACTTGGTTTATATTAATCAAAATTTAGATGAAAAAGCCAATGGTAGACATCAAAATTGATGTGGTATGTGAAGTTTTGTTTAGGAAAAGATACACATTTTTGCTCTAAGCATCATAGAGACACCCCGGGAACAGAATGCCATGTCTCTTCCACAGCTTGTCTAATCATTCCCCAGTTTCCTTCTCTTGGAATAAGAACCTAGTGTCTACCAAGTGCATGACATCAAGTAACATTCTTCTAGATGATTCATGTCTTTCCAAAACAGCCTCTCTTATTCCTCAGTTTATCAGTGATATCTCATGAACAACTAGCTAAGGTTTGTGTTAAAAAGTTAATCTCTTTTGTGGTACTAGTAAGTGAACGTCTTTAGAGTCAGACTAAAATTTCTTTTGATAAACACTTCACCTGAAATTGGTTACCTTCTTGAGAATGTTCAAAATATATACAAGGTAACAGTAGCAAGCTGAGACTGAGAATTTAAGAATACAGACTCTTTAATACAGGAGGATACCATGATACAAAACTCAAGACAGGCTTTGGTGCTAAGTTAACACTTGTCTACCTGCTAGTGTCATCCATATGTCCTGGCCTGTGTTTAGGTATTTCCATAAGAGACAATGACCACTCGGGCCAGCAGAGACAGCTGAATTTCATCAACTTGTCACGCACTGTACATACCAGTTGAAAAGTCATGGAACTGTGCAGAGTTTCGTTTGTAGAACAGAGCAAAACATTAATAAAAACAGGCAGAATACGTTCATCATAAGCTCTGAGGTTATTTTTAATTTATTCATTTTTTGTGTTTTGTATTGTTTTATTGTTATTTAATGTGCCTTACAGATCAAGACAGATCTAGATTCTCAGTAAGACTCCATCATTCTATGTCTGATATCTTCAGGCCTGTAGAGAGGTAGCTAATGCCTGTTCTGTGATCTTTGCTTAATAGTTTATATTTTATGGAAGTAGCATTGGTTATCAATTTAAAAAATAAAGAAGGAAAGAAAGAAATTCATCCCCATTTCATCACAAGTGCTTTACTGTCCTTTCCAGTCACAGTCATCGTAAAGTTGTTAGATAGGTTTTCATACAGATTTCTAAACTATAGTCTTCTCATAGGGTAACCTTCTTTCCACCTCAATGGTATTTTTCATAAGCCAATATCATCCCTTCTTAAGTCAGTGTTTAATTTCTTATATGTTCAGGTAAAGAGGGTTAGAAAATTAAGAAAGTTAGTGTCTTATAATTTAACACAGGGGAACTCTGTGTCTTAGGAATTTCAAGAGGAAATGAGAAATGGCAAATGCCCAGTGATCTAATCAGTGCCTGGTATCACATGAACTGGAAAAAGAGCTTTTTAAAAAGAATTTCAATCAAAAGAACAAAATAGCCCTTTCAGCCAGTGCATTACACAGGAGCAGATCATCAGCACACCAGCCCCTCTGAAGGTCCCAGAGTCTGAAGGCTTCCCAGGAGATCTGCTGCACCCAGGGCAACAGACTACATAGTCTGAAAATCTCTCAGGACTTCTACTGCACCCAGGGCAACAGGCAAGTGGCCCAGATAAATAACCTCAGCAGTGGGGACCTCTGAGCAGCTCAGCGAATGTGGGACCCCTCCCTTCCACTGGATCTCCACCTTGCTTCCAGCCTACACCCTCTGCCTGGGCATATGATCATGATTTCTACCCCTCTGAAGACCCCACATTATGAAAACCTCTCAGGAGATATGCTGCAGCCTGGATCACAGGTCTTCCAGGAGAACTGCAACAACTCAGGAACACAGGAGTCAGGCTCAAGATAGAGATACCCAGGCCAGTTAATACCAAAGATAAACAGATGGGAAGAGGCAAGATGAGGACCATAAACGACGGAAGTCAATATACTTTGGCACCATCAGAACCTAGTTCTCCTACCACAGAAATCCCTGGTGTGGTGGTTTGTATATGCTTGGCCCAGTGAGTGGCACTATTATAAAAGTGTTGCCCTGTTGGAGAAGGTGTGTCACTGTAGGTATAGGCTTAAGATCCTCACCCAAGCTGCCTGGAAGTCAGTATTCTGCCAGAAGCCTTCAGATGAAGAAGTAGACCTCTCAGGTCCTCCTGTACCATGCTGGCCTGAATTTTGCCATGTTACTGCCTTGATGATGCTGGACTGAACCTCTGAACATATAAGCCAACCCCGACTAAATGTTGTCCTTGTTAATGGAAGACTGACTTCCAGGAGGCTAGGGTGAGGCCTTAAGCTCACACCCACAGTAGCATACCTATTTCAAGAAGGCCACACCTTATAATAGTGCCACTCCCTGTCCCAAGCATCACAAATCATCACTATCCAAACCATCACAATCCATCACTAGTGGAAGGGTAAGTGAGGGAAAATATTGTGATTTAAGCTGGGTCCCATGCGTCAAGCAGCTTGGAAGTAACTCAGGAATGCATTCATTGCATTTAGAGGGTACATAGGATAAGATGAGAAATTGGAATCTCTGTTTTGAGAGACCATGAAGAGTCACCCCGATTCTCAGAGCACAGTCAGAAAAGCAGCAGAGTTAATAAAGCATCCCAGAAGAGATGGTCAAACTAAGAAGAGAATGAACAGTGCTTCTATACCCACTGTCAGTGCTGTAAACCTAAGACACTGGGCTGATAAAAACATGGCTTTCTGGGCATATAGCACAGTCAGATATTGAAGTTACTAGGCCAACTGTCAACTGTGGAGCATGGGTAGCACAAGGCATGAATTCATCCTATGTCTGACACAATGATATGTTTTCTCTATCACTGAAAATTGGTATCATTTTGATGACTGTCTTATGAGATGAGAAGAAAGAAATATTGTATCATCCAGCAGTAGAAATAGGAGTTCGAACACCTTCTGAATCTAGATTCAATGCAGCCGTGGTTGTGACATTTTGAAACACAAGGAAAAAATCCAATAAGTGACTGATGAATTGTAACACTGAATGAGTTTATTTTTGACCAGGAATAAACAAAATGCTTGTAGAGTTAAGGAATCACAGTGTGAGTGAGAAAGCTTCCTTCATAGGCTCACTCACTGACTGGACTTGTAGAAGCAACTGAATCCCCAAAATTCTGGTTAAAAAGATGTACCCTTTGGCTCATTTAGGTCTTTGGAGAAAGTAAACCTGTGGGAGATTGGAAGAACTGGGTCATTTAGGGTGTTTGAAGGTTGCCTGGACCAGGCACTTCCATCTGCCGTTCACTCTGGTATGTGGCTCTGTTTTTTAAGCCTTTGTGGCACATGTTTCACCATAATGAGGATCTGATTCACTTCAGACTCAGGTATCAGCTAATTCATGAAACCGTGTATCTCTTGTTTCTAAGGGGATTGCAACCCCATAAGAAGAACAATGTCAACTAACTGGACTACCCAGAAATCCCAGGGACTAAACCATCAATCAAAGAGTATACATGGAGGGAGCCAGGACTCCAACCAGATACATATGTAACAGAGGTTGGTCTTATTTGACATCAGTGGGACCGGAGCGAGACTTGATGCCCCAACATAGGGAGAAGCTAAAGGGGTGACGTGGGTGAGGGTGAATGGGTGCCTCATAGAGGCAAAGGGGAGGGGATAGAAGGGAATGGGTTGGGGGGGTTGGTAGAGGGGTAACCAAGAAGAGCGTTATCATTTGAAATGTAAACAAATAAAATGATTAATAAATTTAAAAATTAAAAACTATAAATGTTATCAATAATAATATCTATGAGGAAATGGCTTGCAGATTATAAAATAGGAAAAATAAAGAAAACCTTTTGTTTTAAAAATCATTCTAGAAACATATCTCAAATAGAAGTGAAATAATATAATAAAAAGGGAAGTGTTTACTTAATATTGTACTCCAGCTTAAAAACAGTTATTTAGTTTTTAGGAAGATAAAGTCTGTGGAATATAAGACAAAACATTGGCTTTCATTACATTCTTATTCTGGCATACTCACATGCATAAAATCTCTTGTCACAGAATCTGAGAGGTCAAGCATCAAGAGAGAAATAATTTTAACCTAATTTAGACAATGAAATAGTGTTGAACTGTGAAATTAGTTATGTCCAACGCCATGCCAATCTGAGATTGTAGAGTTGCTACTGTGTGGTATGTTGCTTCCAGCTCCTCTCTGCCTCTGCCAGCTGTCAATTAAGTGCCTCTAATGAGGACACCATCGGTCGCTTAAAGAAATGTTCTCCCTTGAGTATTTCCCCCTTGAGAAAGGTTATATTATTAGACCCAGTGAATAATCTAGCAAAAACTGTCTGTATTTCTTGTGAATGGCAGTCACACCTGTATTTTAAGAATTTAAAACTTCCAATCTATTTTCAAGTTTTACTTCTGTGTAGTGTGAAGTTCACAGTAATTACATACAACCTTAAAAAGAGGTCTTATGATAAAAGCATGCCATGTTGAGAAAAAATAATATTTTGAGTTACATTTCTTCTGTGCTAAGATACTATAGGTAGAGATGTGAGAAAGGTTTTGATAATGTCAAATAGCATTTATTTTAACATACAAGAATGTACACATATTTATACACACACATTTACTGACACATTTATATATGCATACATACCTGTACACAATACACACATACATGCATACACATGCACATATATGTACATACATGTATGCAAGCACATATGTATGCACATCCACATGTATACTTATATATGTATACATACACTCATATGTTCACATATGCATACACATACATGCACACAGATGTACATACATAATCATATATACATATATACATGTACAGACTTGCAATCATGTTTGTACACATATATGCACATTCATACACATATGCATAGTTATAGACACACACTTACATACGTGTACACACACAGGCAAGTTTGACTTCAATGAGCCATTCTGCAGTTAAACTTTATCACTCCTGGACTGTTTCAAAGTAAAAGTTAACCACACAAAGAACTGTGCCCTCTTGAACACACAGTGACAACTTGTAGGTGTATACCATTAAAGAGAATATCATATATAGAATCCGAAGAAAGCTGGTTTACTTTAACTTAAGTGACATATTTTCCAATTAAAACACATTCCAAAGTGTTTCTCCATTCCTTTATTCACTAGCTTGGTAGAGTCCTGCCAAGTCTTTGTGTGATGTCCTGTAATCTGTGCCCTCTGGATTTGCCCATTTCTAAATGTCCTAAACACACCAGCATTCTTCGTGCTTATCTCTTTGCTTAAGTAACTTTTTTACCCTTTCTCACAGGAAAGTTACCGAGTTGGGCATTTTTCCCTGCCAATTTCCTCTCTTTTGCTATCACTTTAAAATTATTTTCTTTTATATGGAGTGCGGAACAACTTCTCGTTAATGACGACATTGAATTAAGCTTCCTTGTTATGTGTTCTAAGGCATTGCGGTGGTAAAATCCAAACAACTATCTCTGGACATTGATCTGAACTCCAGGTTAAATACATTTTATACCAGTTATGTAACCTTATAAAATCTATATTCAAAATAGCCCAGGTCCTGAAGGGTAAAACATTGTAAATTCAGTTAATTCTGGTCAGCGTGGGAGGAATTATTACTATTTGGTGTCTCCTCCCAGAAGTAGCTGTGCATAATCACACAGAAGGCTAACTATGACAGCAGACAGCCTTTCTGGAAAGGTGTTAAGAATCTCTTCTGGACACAGGGTGAGCCTGCCTTATAACTGCTGTGAATCTGAAAAGCGTCGACCACAGATCTGCTGTCTAAGGACTCAGTACCAAGCTAAGGCCTGTCCAGTGCCCTCTGGTGTTATAGCAGCTTCTTCCTTCAAAGTACATTCTCTTCGAATATCTATTTTAGTGTGGACTCTCCAGCCCCTCAAGGTGCTCAGCTATTCTACTCAAATTAGGAAACAGGAAAGCAGAAGGCCATTTTAAAGATACTTTACTTCATGGTGTCATATTGTAAAGAGGCCTAAAAGCCTCATCTCCAAGCTATCAGTGCAGCCAAGTTTGACTGTCCAGTTACTCCAGGCAGAGCCATTTGATGGATTAAAAAGTGCTTGTATCAAATTGACATCTGCCGCTTCAGGGAAACAATGAGGACATTTTAGGCATGGATTGAAAATGGAAATTGGGTTTTGGGACATTGAAAATAACGTCCAGAAACATTAACAGTGACATTTGTGACTGAATATATTTATAGGTGTAGAAAAATAACACAGTGATTGTTTCCTATAAAGCAAAATGCTATTTTACCAAATGGAAATGATATTTTTTTAAGTTCAATCTTTATTTTAAAATATTATGACACATGACATAACACTTCCTGCCCACCTAGATGACTTGAGTTCAGTCCTTGGGAACCAAATGATAGAGAGAACCAACTCTTAAAAGTTGTACTCTGCTTCTCTGCCCCTCTGCCCCAACTATGCTCTGGCATATTTAGAAGTGTATATATGTGTGTGGGGGTGCAAATTGAAACAAATTAAAAGTTGGTAACAGCTCCAGTGCATGGAAACATGAGTTTCAGATGGAAAGATCTGGGTTTTCCCCCAGGAACATCCTGTTAGATGATTCTTTTTCTTGTCTTAAACCCTAAAATTAGGGACAGGCTATTTTTGTTTTCTCTAGAATCCAGATATTTCCTACTATTATACAATTGTGGTTTGCTGAGCTACAAGTATACATATATTCTTTTGAAAGATAAGGTTCTAGCTGACAAAATTGCCTTTGATAAATCCAACAGAATCTATTAAAGAACTTTTAAATGTATGTCTTTATTTGCTTGGGTATTATATGGAAACACCCAAGGCTTGTCAGTGTAAAACTATGAAATTTATTTTATTTCAACTGTGAAACTTGGGAAGTCCAAGGTGAAGGTGCTGGCAGATTGGGGTATATGGTGAATACTGTATACAGAGGAAAGGTAGTGTAACCTCACATGGTGGAAGGATGTAGGATAACCTAGCTATGTACTGCAGGAAGCCTCTTTCATGGGCATCTTGAGAACATTCATGATGGAGGTAGCCTCATGGTATGATCATTTCCTGCTCTCACTCTCACATCATCATTCCTGGATTCAGACTGAAACCAATCCAAAATTATGAATAGATCTTTTTCTCTATTGATTTATTCCCTGTGTGTCTAAATGTATGCTACATGTGTGCATATGCCATGGAGGCCAGGAGAGAGGTCAGAGACCCTGGCTCTCGATTAGGAGATGGTAATGTGCCCCTCTTAGTCTGGGAACTGAACTTAAGATTTCTGAAAGACCAGCAGTGATTCCTAACTTCTGAGCAACATCTCCCGCTCCTGAATGAACTTTTAAATGTTACATTTTCAGATATAATATTTGTTTATGGGATGTTGAAAGTATGTATGCAGCTTTTGTGTAAAGTATAACATTGAGATAATCATGTTTATTTCTTTAAAAAATTGTATTATATTTCATTTATTTTTGTGTGCCTCCACAAACGGTTTGTATATGCACATGCATATACAGGTACGGACACATACATGTTTGTCACTGCATATATATAGAGGTCAGAGGACTACTCGAAGGAGTTAGTGAAGTGGAAATTTCTGGTTTCTTTGGAGACTTGGGTGTATTGTGTGATGTTTTTCTGTAAACTGTCTTATAAGAGAATAATTTCATTGAAACAGGCACATGAGAGGATGTTTTGCTGAGAACAGACATGTAGTGATTTTCTGGAAGCTGCCTGAATAAAGAGCATGTAATGTTTTGCTAGAGCAGATGTTTGGGAGGACATGTAATATTTTAAAAGGTATGAAAATAACGCAACAGATAGTGGACAATGCTATGCTGCATTGGTTCACCTTGCCACTCTTTGCTGCCATTGTTGGGCTTTGCCGATGCTGGTCGTCACCAGTGGTGCTCTTTGGTGTTGGTTTGTCTTGCTAATCATTGTTGAGTATTATTCATTGAGACTTCACAGAGAGAAATGCACCACAGAACTGCCTGTGGCTTCTTGCCATTTCCTTGTACTCAGGCCTATTGGTTGAGCCTCACGGGTCTTTCTTTATTGAACTGCCATCGCTCATTCGTGAATGGCATTTGCAAGTGGACTGAGTTACCAGTGTTGATTTGTGTGTACTGCGGATATCCTAATAACATAGATTGGATTCCTCCAGATAACTTATTTCCTTTTTTATTTTAATTCCATACCCCTGTATGTATGATAACTTATTTCTAAAAAAGTCCACGCCCTCCTTTTACCCTATAGACCTTTACTTTCCACGACCTCTGGTGGGTGGAGGGCCAGAAGGGAGGTTACAAAATTTAAATACACTTATTAAAGTAGGTTTTGAAAAATATAAGCCTCCAATTTGGTTCTCTTTTTCCAACATATGAGTCTCGGGTGTAAACCTCAGGCAGTCAGGCAGGACTGTGAGCCGGCATCTTTAGTTGCTGAGCCATGAGCCATCTCAAAGTATCATTAAGTATGTATTGAATATAGACGAATAACAGAACAGGTATTAAAGTAGAATTTTAATTAGAAAAATTTTCCATGTCTGGAATTTGAAAAAGAGGATGACAGTCTAAAAATTGAGTTCTTTCAATAGAGGAGAAAAAACACTGGAGACAGACAGTGATGTCTGAGAAGACATGTTCAGAAGCAAGCTAAAGGCAAACCATGACACCACACTCATCCCAGGTGGGAGTGCAAAGGAAAATAATTACAAAAAAGGACTTAACACTGGATAAAGGAAATGAGTTGACATGATAGCTCATGGGTCTTTTAGAGGGGCCCAGACTGAAAACTAAGTAAATGGGACAAATCCTGCTTGTGATGCTGCAGGGAATATTATGGAAAGGAAAGATCTGAGGCTGAATGCACAGAGCCGCCAGAATTCTTATGCTAGCAGCAACTGTCAATTTAAGATATTTCTTCATAGTGTAAAACTCAAGGTTTGGGAAAACTGTCCTAGGGTATCCCAGCAATGAAATGAAAATGATACATGAATAAAAAATAATTTCTCTCAAAAATATCTAAAGAAAGACAAGTAAACAGGGTCTCGCCACATTTTTAAAATGGAAGTATGGAAAGATGAGCCAGAGTTAAATATCAAACCCAATGTCGCATTATTGTAAGGACATGGGAGCACTGCATGGTGCATGGGATGACAGGTGCCATTTCTGGAAATCCTATTGGAATATGAGTGGATTCTAGCCATAGACTTTATGATTATATTTTAAATTAAATTGTAGAGATGAGACTCAGGCTGGTTAAAAGAATGAAATATTACTACATAAACATCATGTTCTATGACAAACAGAAAGGATGCTGCAAAATAATCATTGATCCTGTGCATGTCAAACATGCAGGTCAGAGAAAGCTTGATAATGATGTCCAAATTCAAGGTTGGAGTGGAAGTCAATAGAGATAAAGACAACATTAATGATTATTTATATATTTATAGGAATATAAAATAGACAGATATCAAAAGACACCACAAAAAATTTTGAACACCCTACCCATGGAGGAAGTAATGATTGGGAATTTTACCTTCAACTTTTTTTTTTGCTAACAGGATCAAACAAATAAAATAATGCTGGGGTGACTGAACAGAGGACAGTACTACATGATTGGAAAGTAATTTCATTTTCAACTCTTGCACTCTTTAAATGATATACAATAGATTTTAATATTTACCACACTTTGAGAATCCTTGTTGAACATAACCAACAAGAATGGAAATATTTCTTCTTACTACTTAGCGATACAAAACTTTCAGAGGTAAATGAACACTGGGTAATTGTACTCAAAGATGAGCCAGTGAAATACTCGATTCATTATCTTGATCACAGATTATTGTTTAAAGTAAACAAGACACAGGTATTTAACTATGTGATTTAGAGATGGGTAACTACAATGAAAATATTTAAAGAGGGCAATGATATTTACTTCATACACTGAACTTTTTTCATGTCTTTTGGAGAGATGTAAATCATCTCATGACTATTGGATACAGAGACCAAAGCTATTGGTTTTCAAACCTGTGATGATCCCCAAAGCATAAATTATTTCATTGCTACTCCATAAGTTGTAATTTTGCTACTGTTATGAATTGTAATGTAAATATCTGATAGGCACAGTAACTCATCTGTGACCCTTATGAAGGGTAGTTAGAACCCCAAATGGTTCGTAATGCACAGGCTGAAAACAGCTTAATTGTAACCAACTGGTTCCTGATTTCGCTAGATAGAAGCAGCCTGGTCTTCTCCATTCCATTTGAAAGGGAAACCAACTTGTGTTTGCCTCAGGGGCAAATAAAAACAGTTTAATGCTTATCCTGTCTTACTTCCCTTCTTTTTCTCTCTTACACTGGTTTACTTATTTTTTTATTTTTATTGGTTATTTTATTTATTTGCATTGCAAATGTTGTCCCCCTTCCTGGTTTCCCTTCTGCAAACTCCCTAACCCATTCTCTCTCCCTCTGCTTCTACAAGAGAGCTTTCCCACCTACCCATCCACTCTCACCTCAGTGTCCTAGCATTCCCCTACACTGGGGTATCAAGCCTTCAGAGGACCAAGGGCCTCCCCTCCCACTGATGTCAAATAAGGCCATCCTCTGTTACATATAGGGCCGGAGCCATGGGTCCAGCTATGTGTACTCTTTGCTTAGTGATTTAGTCCCTGGGAGCTCTGGTGGTTCTAGTTGGTTGGTACTGTTGTTCTTCCTCATGGGTTGCAAACCCCTGCAGCACCTTCAGTCCTTCCCCTAACTCCTCCATTGGGGTCCTCATGCTCAGTCTTATGGTTGGCTGCAAGCATCCGCATCTGTATAAGTAAGGCTCTGGCAGAGCCTCTCAGGAGACAGTTATATCAGGCTCCTGTCAGCAAGCACTTTTTGGCATCAGCAGTAATGTCTGGGTTTGGTGTCTGCATATAGGATGGATCCCCAGGTGGGGCGGTCTTTGGATGGCCTTTCCTTCAATCTCTGCTCCACTCTTTGTCCCTGTATTTCCCTTGGATAGGAGCAATTCTATGAGCAAATTTTTGAGAAGGGTGGGTGGCCCCATTCCTGACCTGGGGGCATGCCTAACCTCTGGGTATGGTCTCTGGATACAGGCTCTCTCCCCTTTGTTGGGTATTTCTGCTAATGTCATCCCTGTTGGGTCCTGGGAGCCTCTTGCTTTCCCGGCATCTGAGACATTCTGTGGGCTACCCATAGTTTTCCCTCTCCTATTGCTACACACCTCTTTTCAATTTCCTGACCCTCTGGACATCTTCCATCTTCTCCCACACCTGATCCTGCCCCCTTTTTCCTCTCTCCTCCTTTCTTCCTCCCAAGTCCCTCCCACCCTCTGCCTCCTGTGATTATTTTGTTCCCCCTTCTAAGACCAATGTGGGGTTTCTTCAGTCCTTCTTAAATTTTAGAATCCACCCGTAATATTGCATGCTTCTCAGCTTTTGTTGACCAAGACTAAACCAGCAACAACATATAGTGTCCTGTCTGTAAGCCAACCTAGTGCAAATGCAAACAAACAAACAAACAAAAAAACAAGCAACCACACCAACCAAAGGAAGGGCTGGTGGTGGGGGTTTAACGGACGTTATCCACTGGTTCAATAAGTAAGAGTTTCCTTGCCAGCAGTAACATTTCCAGAAACTCCTGCTGTGTAAGCTGTAAGACTTCAAGCTGAGCTCTTTATTCTTTATTCAGCAGCAAGCTGCCCTTAGATAAATTACACTGATGGCCAAGTGAAGCTCAGGTAATGTGAGACCAGAGTATCGCTGACATTCCTCACGTCATGCACCATTATCAGACTCAATGAAGCAAACCTTTGGAAATCAAAGAGAAGCCTCACCCTCTCTGCGTTTTGCTGTGCAGAAATTTTTAACTGCTGGTTAGTCTATTTTTAACTTATTTAAATGGAGCCAACTGCTCGCTGGCTCAGAGGGCAGTGAACCGAGAACTCTTGCCTGGTTTGTACAGCTCTGGCCTTTTCGAACTTCATGCCCGAAATTTCCCATTACAGATCCTGTTTGCCTTCTACTGAAGTATCTAGTACACGTGTTTGTGACCAGAGTATAGCTGAATTCTTTCTTCTTGTTAGGGTTTTCTATATAAAATCACCTAACAGCAATGTAGTCTCCAAGCAGATTGGTCCCCAGATAACTTCCCCTAAGGGAGGCTAATCAGATCTTCTTTTAATTTTTTTCTTTTTACATCCCAAACACTGCCTCTCTCCAAATCCTCTCTTACAGATTCCTTTCTTCAATTCTCTTACCCCATCTCCTCTGAGAGGAGAAGGACCCCTGCGTATCTTACCACCCTAGCCTCTCAGTTAGACCTTAATGTTCCCATGTGAAAATTGAAGCTTAGCTCCTAAGGGGAAGAGTTCTGACGAGGTTTGGGACTGTGTATCAGGTTATGTCACAAAAACTGTGCATTGTAGTAGCTGACTCAGCAGTGTGGCTGGGTGGGTGAGATTGTTTTCATTTCCTCAATCTATTGTGTTTTCCATGACCTCTTTGGTACTTCTCTGTGACACAGGGCTGCGAAGTTTCAAATGGTTTGCACTGTGTACAATCTTTTATGTCTAGAAATTATTTCACCCACTTTTTCTTTTCCTTTTTTTTTCTTTTGCCCTTCTGTAAAATTCTCAATCATTTTGTTATGCATATTTTCTAATACTCATCCAAGTTCCATACTCTCCCATGACTGATTTTTCCTTTCCTCTCTAGCTATATTTGTTCCACTAAAAGTCATTAGAACAGACATAAAAATGGCCACATTACCATTTTCAGTCAAAGAGAGACATATAACTACAGTATAAACCATTTTCCTTGTTTAAAATAACCCTGCATTCTTTTCACGTGAATTTCTGATCATTTAAATAGTGTGACCTAATTTCTGAAATCAACAAATGTGGTGGTTTTGAGGTTGGAGAATGTCCTGTTTTGTGTACTTGGTTCTAAGTGTAGTTAAGATGTGTTGAAAGAAAGGCACATGGAACACAGGAAGTGAAAGGAGGAGCATTAGGACCAAGCAGGCAGAGACGTGAATAGTATATGTGCTAGTAGGAAAATCACCCAAGCTGTGCCGGGGAAGAGGGAAAAGCAGGCTGTTCTCAGCAGCTCCCACGGGGATAACACTCAGGCCGGGGATGCAGTTTTGAGCTAGGAACAATGAATTCGCATTACAGCCTCCTGTGAGAATAAATGTCTGTTGTCTTGAGCAACAGTTTAAAGTATTTTCTTATAGAAATCAGAAGAACTCTCTAAATTCTTACTTCTTCCTATTTAGAAATATGTTTGCTTCATATTTATTCATATACTTGTTATGAGGTTAATTTAGCCTTGTCATTATTTGACTATTAATAGCAAAAATACATGCACCTACCCATACTTCTAAAATTAAATTATATTTGCCTTTTTAAAACAAACTCAAATATAACACGATGTTTTCTTTTAGTGGGTGTGATTTAATGTTATTTATGTAAAATTTTATAATTATTTTTAAACAAAATAATAATGACATATATTTCTTGTACACAATTATTGTGCCTGGTGCCCGGAGAGGTCAGAAAAAGGAACTGGATGCCTCAAAACTAGAGTTTCAGGTAGCTGTGAACCCTCATGTGGGTGCAGAGAACTGGAATAGGGACTAAACCACTGACGCACTTGTATAGCCTTGTACATTTATAGACATAGAAAGAAAATGGCACAAAGCATTCAAATGACTACATTCTTGGAAGATTTTGACAGTAGGCTATCCCTTTGAACATGTTTGTTCATCTATCATGGCTAGTCTAGCTAGCCAGTATGCTCTCGGTGTCCCCATCTCTACTTTAGGTACAGGGGGATTGCAGGTGAGTTGTCATGCCCTGTTGGCGTTAACCAGGCCCAAATAACTTCTTCATTAACTACTTCAGCCAGTTGTACTCTGGGAAGGACAACCTTGCATAATCTCATTCTCAAACATTTGACTTTGTCTACTATGATCTAGGATCCTTCTATTTCTAAACCTCTGTGTGGCATAGGGGTTTCCTTCGTAAATGAAGAAAATAACCCTAGAATTTCTTTCACTGATGGGTTTTTAGTTTTAAGTAAAAGACTGTGTATGGAACAGAGTGCTTTTATCATGAAGAGTGTCTCTTAGCTACCAGAGGTTTTCCTATGCTACTCTACTTAGAAACATATTAGGACAGTTTCAAAAGCACTTTTACAAGTCAGGGTACTCCTTTATTTTCAGAAGAGTTAAAGTTGGAGGTTGATGACCTCATAATAGATACATTAGCTCAATAGGAAAATAGCTTAGCTTCAAGATTCTGCAATGATGCCATTCTCCTTCTCACTAAGTGTAATGCATTTAAAAGCAATGAAATTACATTTTGTTTGTGATCTCTCTTTGCGTCCATATGTTTTCTCAGATACTGTCTCACAGTCAGTGTAAGTGGCAAAATTGCTGATGATTAATGCAGGACTGAATTATTTATTCTTTCTATTTAAAGGTTTAAATAGAATACATTTATTTGTAGACAGCTAAAATGGTGGTGTGGCATTATGTTTTTCTTATTGGAGAAGCATTCACATTTCAATTTCTCATCTTTATTTGTTTGCTTGTTAAATTACCTTTTATAACAAGGCAGCATGGGGCTAAGACAGACTTCTATTACTGTTATCAGATAATATCCTATGAATTGGAAGTGTGTCTTTAATTTCATTACATGGATTATCTCCTCCATGTACAGCAGCAGTTTTTTTCCCATAACTATACACATCTGTGCTAATAATAAGCAGCAACTGATCCTTTTATAAAGCTGTGTGGGTAAAGATTCAGCACTTTGAGCATTAGTCTGTCACATTTTTCCAAAATTGTATGTTACATTTTGGTAAATCAGGACACATCTGGAGAAATGTTTTTATGGCACATAAGTTTCTCCATCTCCTCTCATAACAGCCAAACTGAAGCTCAATAACTAAAACTGTATACATACAGAAGAATTTGCCAAGAGAGTGGGAAATAAAGTTTGGGTATGTCTTCTTAATGGCGATGTGGATTCTCAGGCTCCTGAAATTACATGGTTATTTTAAAAAAATAAAAAATAAGATATATGCAATAAATATTTCAACTAACATTAAAAACAATCCTGAAATACTATTAAACTTAAATTTTACTCCTCAGACAGTATATGCTCTTCTCACTAAAAGCTAAAAAATTAAGACAGGATGTAACAGAGGAAAGGAGGGTGCAGGTTCATGAGGCATCAGTTTTTATGGTATTTATCAGAAGTAAAGATTTTTCTCTGTACATAAAATTAAGAACACAGATGGAGGAAAATAATATATTTTACCTTTCTGATATTCAAATGGCCACAGTCAACTAGAGAAGTCGATTTTGGAGGGGCTATGTGTGTGTACTCAGATATACAATAACATATGGTTAGGCATAGGTTAGTAAGATATAGATGAGGAGGCTTATCAGAAACCTTTAAGAGATGGCTCAGTGGTTAAGAGCACTGACTGCTCTTCCAGAGGTCCTGAGTTTAAATCACAGCAACCACATGGTGGCTCACAACCATCTGTAATGAGATCTGATGCTCTCCTCTGGTGTGTCTGAAGACAGCTACAGTGTACTCATATATAATAAATAAATAAATAAATAAATAAATAAATAAATAAATAAATAAATAAATCTTAAAAAATACATTACTGAAAAACCCAGAGGAATAAAAGTAATAGTTAGGATGCACCTTCCCAAGTGATGCATTTGTATTAAAGACAAGCAGAACTTGCACCTGCCGTTATGAGTGATTGATAGATAACTTCTATGAAAGTTAACAATTTACCTTACAATAACAAATTCATTTGAAAATAGTGAATATTACACAAGAAAGTGTTCCTGCTGCCAGGTTGCAGAATTTAACACATTATTTATTATTTATGATTTTTAAAGTGACATTGGATTAACAGCAGTTGGAGAAAGAAAGTCTCAGATGGGATTATACAGAAAAAAGAATTTGCCAAGAGAGTAGGCAATAAAGTTTGGGTATGTCTTCCTAACGGTGATGTGGATTCTCATGCTCCTGGAATTACTAGGTATTTTAAAAAATAAAATGAGTGAATGGTGATGTATGGAACCGCCCAATTGTTGTTTATTATTAAGGATAAATATTCAGGAATTTTTTTTATTTATGTCATACATTTTTGTTAGTATCTTGGAAACATTCTCTTGCTCTTATTGTTTCAAAAATAATAATTTAACTTCTGAATGTTTTAAAAATTTTATGCTGTGTTTAATAAATTGTATAACTATTTACATGTAGAGTGATTGTAGAACTACAAAGAGAGTTTTGCTCAGGAAAAATAAGTCTGCTCCATGGTGAAACAGAAGAATAAGTGGTTGAGCTGGAAGTGTTTCCCTGGCTCTGTTGGAATTGCAAGCAATGTAGTAAGCTGATGCATTGAGATATCTCACCAGCATTGTCCCCAGGCAGCAAGCATAAGAAGCAAGAGTTGTAAAAAATGACAAATGACCAGCCTCTGCATTTTGTCACACACAGACGCATGTGCACACACACACATGTACATGAGTGTGTGTGCACACACACTCACACACATGCGTACACACATACGAACACATACACATACATAATACACACTCATATACACATTCACACACATGAACACATGCACACTTACAGTCAGTCATGCATAGCTTAGAACAATTGAAAAGAATTTTCTGAGGTTGAGACACAAAATAAAGTTTATCCATTTGTTTGCTTTTTATCATTTCTAGGCAAGATAGATACTGACAATGGCAGTGAAGTAAAAAGTTGTTCTACATCATAAAAATCAAGGAAAAGGGGATAGGTAATGTGCATAGGTCGATGAAAACACTTTCACTGGATTAAGTACAAGGATAATTTAGAGGTCAAAAATAGAAATTGTGATTAATATTTGATATCAGATGCCAAAATTAAGTCTAATATCATAAAGCAGTGTGAATTTATTTAATATACATTATTATTCTTTGAATGGGCAGAAAACCTACTTATATATTTATGTTTGCTACAAGTGTATGACGGCAAACTGTCTAGGCTGATTTTATATTGTAATAAGTTTATCCTAACAATTATTTACTAAGTACACACTGTTAGGATACAATTCTGAGTTTGAAGGAGCATAAATAGGCCTGGCATTTTAAGTTTTTATTAGGGTAGGGTTAACTAGAGTAGTTGTGGTATTTATACTTTAACAGAAATATATAGGTTATCAGAGTTAGATAGAAAATGAAAAATTAAGAAGAAAAGATAAGGCTCCTGAATTTACGAACTCATAGGAGTTTAAACCATACACAAAAGCCTGCACAAGAGTAATGCTGAAAATTCTATCATTTGTATGGCAATGACTCTTGAAGCCTCTCCCCATTCTAAGGAGCAATTTGCAGCTCGTGTTTGGTGCGGGAAAGTAATGTTTTCTGTGATATAGTCATTGGCAAGCTGCCCATGGATCAGTGAATAATCACAACCTATGTTCATGTAAGTGAGTTTAATTAAAGTCCATGAATTACCAAAAAAGGAAATACATCATAAAAATATAAGGAGGGTCATTAAGAAGTAACTCATTGGGAGTAGGAGAGAAAGGGATGAATATGATCAAACTATTAGATATTCATGTGGGAAACTGTCAATGAACATAAAATATTTTGAAACGGACAATAATACAATAAGTTTGATATCATGGGCTCACATACAGAGCAGCTAATCAAATACTGGAAGAATTTAGAGAGACAGAGATGACACTGAATTGAATATGAGGGTCAGCCAAGGCTGACTGCCACAGTGAGATCCTTTACCACTTATTTCAGTAATGGAGTACTGTTCACAGTTGGTGTCTGTATAATTCTCTGAGCATTTGCTATCACCTTTTCATTCCTAATCAGATTTTAGCTTCTACATGTATGATATCTGGGATCATCTTCAAGCTGCTCTGTATGTGAGTCCATGATAAACAGTCTCCAGAGTTCTTGACATGATGATCAATATATGTGGACAAATTCTCCATATTGGTTTTGTCATGTTTCTTTCTTCATCAGGGATGTTCAGGCTCAGTCATAGACTCCGTTTCCTAAAGTACAGGCTAAGTATACTCAGTAGTGCCTTTGAAGACTGTCATCACACTTCTCACTTAGTAGGTTCAGTACCTTAGCTTGAGACTCGGTTGTATTGGACTGTATTTACTGTCTAAGTGTGATGGAGAATTGTCTATGTGGACCTGTCTCATTGCTTTCTTATTTATAGTCCTTGAGAAATTATTAAAGAAGCTAGAAGTATAACATTCTGAGAGTATGGAGGAGTGAGGATGAGAACAGCCAAATTTCTGTTCCTGTCCTCTCCTGTGAGGTTTCTTCTCCACTTTAGACAATGTTGCTCAGTTGATGCAAAACTGTGCCTGGTCACTTGGCATAGAAGCAATTAGGGCATGACCAGTGTGTATACCTACCACTGGCAGCATTGGTTATCCTTGGGCGATCACCTTTAAGACCTTGGGCTTTGTTGCCCCTTTCTTTCGCTTTGTACATAACACATTAATTTCATTTTTTACTGGATTTTTTTTATTTACATTTCAAATGTTATTCTCTTTCCAGGATTTTCAGACATAAGGCCTCTATCTCATCCCCTCTCCTTCTTTTATAAGGTTGTTCTCCTCCCCATCCATCCCGTTCCTGCTCCCCAACATTCTCTTAAACTGAGAGGTCTAGTCTTGGCAGGTCCAAGGGCTTTTCCTTCCATTGCTGCCCAACAAAGCCATCCTCTGCTACATAAGCAGCTGGAGGCATGGGTCAGTCTTTGAGTAGTGGTTTAGTCCCTGGGAGCTCTGGTTGGTTGGCATTGTTGTTCTTAGGGGGTTGAATTTCTTAGACCTTTTGTTCTTGCACTCCAGTTTGGCCGAATTCAGACTTGTTGATGATAATCACGATGAATCTGTTTAACAATGACTAGCAGGGGCAGAGTTGCAGACAGTGAATGGCAGAAAGCATTGTCTTGGAAGACATTTGCACAATCTTCAACCAAAGCAAAAGCTTCTAAGATTTATTAGAGAATAAGCAAGATCTCAAATTCTTGCATTTCTTGAAACTGGAATTCAGGCTCTTAAGCCTACTGAGTAAAGCCTATGGGGAAAGCAGCATGCATTCCTCATATTAATACTGAAAAGGAATTTTAACAGTCACCTATCTTTCTATTCTTCCTTTAGTACCACACAAAAGTCTCTGCTTCATTAGTTCTATGTAACTTTTTGTAAATAATTCTATGACTATTCCTAATTGACTATCATCCTGAATACAAGTTCCAGTATTGATACGAGAATAGAGCTCCTCACTGGTAACATTTCCAGTCCCACAGAAAGCTATCCCTCCCTGGTCCTAATCAATCACAGTAATTTCAATCGTTTATGATCTTCAACCATTTCTCAAGTGTTGTGTTAATAAGTTCTGTATTTTGATGCTGTGTGTGTTATTTCTATGTAGAAAAAGCCTGTACTTATTTGTTTGGGATGTTCTGGACTTCAGCTTAGGATGAGCCTGACAAGAATGATAGATGGCAGTTGTCAGTCTGGAATAGAACACACATGTCTTTCTGTGAGACACCTGCTTCTGTTTATTTTTTTTTAACACAAGCTGTATCAAGAACAAAGTTTTCAGGGAATTGTCAGGGACTGCTGCTGTCAGGCTGCAGAGTTCCGGGGATTTGTGGTTCCAATATTCTCACGCTCATCATCAAGCTGTTGACACTGTAGATCTCATTATCTCACCCATTCCCATTAGAGCTTGGATTTTAGGGCAGAGAGCTGTTGAATATAAGCATTACACCTTCTTAGAGGTCTCTCAGGTACTGGGTCTGATATTGCAAGCATTCTGTAAAAAAATCGGAATTTTCTTGAGGCTTACCATAGACCCCCACATATGACTCACTGAGGAACTTGACAGACCTATTTGACATGTATAGATTTTTATCTTCCCCAAACCAAACAAAGCATCCTTTATTCTATTCAGAAAGAGTTTATGTAGCCTTCTTGTTAAAACTAAATTAAACGAGCTATAAAAATAAATTCTGGAAAGAAAGCCTGAACCAACAAAGAAATAAAATGAAACAAAAGGGAGAAACATAAACATAAGAATGTTAAAATGTCTGGAAATAATTGTCACTTGTACATTCATTCAATAATTATTTACCTGGGATGTTAAATTACTCTAATCTTTTGACTTAAGTGAAAATATTAAAAGCTTGGTTGTCAGGGTAGCTCAGCTTGTTAAGGTACCTGCCTCCAGCACTGGCAAACCGTGCTCAACCCTTGGAGTCCATATGGTGGGAAGAGATTAGGTTAAAAATTATCCTCTGACCTCCATATTCTTGTCAGTATATTATACTGCACACATGTAATACACACACACACACACACACACACACACACACACACACACACGCGCGCGCGCGCGCGCGCGCGCGCACACGCGCGCACACGGGAACGGGGGGAGAGAGAGAGAGAGAGAGAGAGAGAGAGAGAGAGAGAGAGAGCGCAAAATGCATAAACATTCATTTGAAGGAATTATAAAGCCTTACTCAGTTAAGAGCTGTCCAAGAGACAGGAATTGGAACTCTGGCTAAGTAGTGGAATGATGAAGGTAAATCCTGAAGTGATGCCAGGGGTGGGAGGAGAAACTAGAACAAGGACAAAGGAGATTTATAGGTAAAAGAGGTGATGGAGAGAAAAATGTTAAAGAAGCATAGATGATGTATTTCTGGTAGGAAATTGGTGCAAGGTGGCATTGGATGGTGAAATTTGCTTTGCCTATGTTGAATGCTGGCAATAAGAATTCAACCCAGTAGGCTGAAAAGAGTCAATGCTGGAGTAGCCATAGATTGGCATCTTCAAAAGGAGGGTTAAATAAAAATGGATATTCGAGTGTTAGTAATAAAAATTAAAATAGCTCTGTTCATTAAAGGTCAAGATGAGTAAAATGTATTTAGAATATGTAACCATGGTAACTACTGGATATAAGCTTCTGGCATACTGAATGTATGACCTGGACGGGCTACTTGCTAGGCTGATGCACGTCAAAGACAATATTTATGCTACATTAAATAATTAAAATATGGCAAATAATAGCTACACTTAGAAAGATGCCATGAAGTGCTTTGCTTTCTAATACTCTTATTATATAAAGAAAATCCAAGTGTGTGTTTCATGAGATGTTTGCATTATTTCAAAATGGGCAACAGTTTCTAAAAGGGCACCTAAAAACCCAAGCAAGTCTCATGATTGGCCAGAAGTGACCCCAAAAATTATATCTGAAAGATGAGGCGAGATGCCTGAATCAGCTTTCTGACCTATTGCAAATTGCAGAAGACAGCCTATTTCAAGATAACATTTTCGTACTTTGTGTGCTTACCTGATAATTGGAGCTATGACAATTACTTCTTCCTCTCTGGGAGATGCAGCACATTAAGAATGAACTGGGGTAATGGGGTGAATATAAGGAAGCTTTACATTTCAGTATGTGCAGAGGCTTTGGTTAATATTCCAATATCCTTCTCTCCTGATGATGAATTTCAGATAATAATGATTATCACTGTTGGAATTAATTTTCTATATGAGTGTACAGTAACCATTTCATCTAACTGATTTGCATCTGTTGCAATTATAGGCTCTCGCTATTCACTTAATGAATGCATGCTTTCCTATTATCCATATAGTTTATGTGATATTCAGAAGTTTAGGGCATAAAAACTTTAAATTAAATCTATATAAACCACATTAAATTATGCTTTCAGTACTGAGAAATTCAATAGTTATTCAGAATTCTATATCAAAATAAAATGCTGCTTTTGCAGTCCTCAGGATATCTTGGATTGTTTGTTTGTTTGTTTTGTTTTGAGTAAAGTGATGGGCTGGTCATGTTCAATCTACTCTTTATACCCAAAAAAGCTTGTGACTTCATGATGAATATGTAGGAGAAGCCCATGGAAGCAGTAGTATTTTAAGAGATAGTGAATCTAAGGAACAATAAATCTATGCTAGAAGCAGGCTTTATTTATCTTATGGAAATGTCAGAAAATACATGGAAGTGATTTAATTTATTTGGAGGAATCTTCCCTGAGACATAGAGCAGGATGATTTAGTCTGCCAGGGATTGACAAAAGATGCCTTTCTATAGAGACCAGAGAAATCTTCACCATGGCCAAATGTGTACTAATCTGTATATCATATGTATGTGAAGGTTATGCACAGCCTAATAATGTCACTGGTGGTAACCATGGTTAGCACATTTTTTGTGAGGCCCCTCAGGAAGTAGTGGACAGTCATTGTAACTCTGAATTTCCTGACTGGTTCTGTAGAAACTTATAGGGAAGGATATTTCAATGTTACTTTTCCTATAATTTAAGGATTAACTTTAATAAATTCTGTACAGAGATTCTTTACTTCAACCCATTTCTGCTGCCTGTTGAATCCCTCTCAAGCCACATCCCCAGGGGTCACCCAATTGCTGAGTGACTTGTACTGTCAAAGACATCCAACAGAGGCGCATTACAACAGGAACTTCAAAATTAGGACAATCCCCAATACCCTCTACAACAGGAACATCCCGGGACAAGCAGATGGGTAAAAGCCCATGAAAGGATACAATCAACAAAAGCCCTGTCAACACAGCACCTTCAGAATAGCTATTCTACTGCAGCAAGCCCTGCATGTCCTAACAATTGAAATAGAAGGAAAAAAGAAAAATAAAAACACAAATTGAGGGAATCATGGAGATGGAAAACCTAGGAAAGAGAACAGGAATGGCACAAACATCACTAACAGAATACAAGTGATGGAAGAGAACATATCTGGCATAGAAAATATGACAAAAGAAATATTGAAGAAAGAGTTAAATCTAAGAAATTCCTGATTCAAAACATTGAGGAAATCTGGGATACCATGAAAAGCCCTAACCTAAGAATAATAGAAAAATAAGAAGTTGAAGACTCCTAGTTCCATGGCCCATCAAATACTTTCAACAAAATTATAGAAGAAAAATTTCTCACTCTAAAGGAAGAGGTGTAAATAAACATAAAAGAAATTTACAGAATACTAATTAGCCTAGATGAGAAAGATAAATACTGCAGCCAAATTATAATCAAAACACTAAATCTACAGAACAAATAAAGAGTATTAAAAGCAAAAGGAAAGAGGGTAGGTAGCATACAAAGGCCGGCCTATCAGAATTACACTGAACTTCTCAACAAAGACTCAAAAAGCTAGAAGAGACTGAACAGATACTTTGCAAACACTAAAAAAAAAGAAACAAAGAAAAGAAAAAAGAAGCCCACAGATGCTAACCTCGACTATTATACCCAGAAAAACTCTCTATCACTGTAGATAAAGAAAATAAGATATTTCAAGACAAATCCAAATTTAAACAATATTTATCCACAAATCCAGCCCTACAGAAAATATTAGAAGTAAAACTCCACTCTAAGGAGTATAACATCCAAGAAAACACAGGACATAAGAAATTTCATAATAGCATAAAGAATGAAAACACATACACACACACACACACACACACACACACACACACACACACCACCACCACCACCACCACCACCACCACCACCACCAACAACAACAACAACAACAACAGTATCAACAACTTCAAAACAACAAGAATTAACAATCACTGGTCATTAAGCTCTCTCAACATCAGTGGATCCAATTCCCCAATAATTCTGTAAGACACAAGCTTACAGAATGGATGCAAAAACAGGATCCACGATTCTGATGCATATAAGAAACACACCTCAGCCATAAAGATAGACATTACCTCAGAGTTAAGGGCTGGAAAGAAGTTTTCCAAGCAAAGGACCCAAGAAGCAAACCTGAGTAACTATTCTAATATTTAATGAAATAGATTTTCATCAAAACTTAATCAAAAGAAATGGGTAGAAACATTACATATTTACCGAATGAAAAATATACCAAGATGATGTTTCATATCTGAACATCTATGTGCCAAATAAGCGGTGTCCAAATTTGTAAAAGAAACATTGCTAAAGCTAAAAATCACACATCAAACCTCGCACGTTAATAATGGGAGACTTCGGGTTGGGGATTTAGCTCAGTGGTAGAACACTTGCCTAGCAACCGCAAGGCCCTGGGTTTGATCCCCAGCTCCGAAAAAAAGAAAAAAAAATGGGAGACTTCAACTCTTCAATTTCACAAATGACCAGATCATTTAGACAGAAATAATGAAACTAACAGAGGTTCTGAATCAAAAGGATCTAACAGATATCTACAGAACATCTAGTCAAAATACAAAAGAATGTACTTCTCCAAAATTAACAATATAGTCTGTCACAAGGCATGTCTCAAAGGTACAAGAAAATATAAATAATGCTTTGTATCTTATCAGACCACGATGGACTTCAACAAAAACAGAAACACCAGAAAGCTTATACACTTATAGAAATTAAAAAACAGTGTAGTCAATCATCTCTGGGTCAGGCAATAAGTAAAGAAAAGAAATGATAGGCTTCCCAGAATTCAATGAAAATGAATACACAACCTACCCAAATTTATCAGATACAATGAAATCAGTGCTAATATGAAGTGCCTCTATAAAGAAATTATAAAATTCTCATAACAGCAATTTGAAAGTACATCTGAAAGCTCTAAATAAACAGAAGCAAGCACACCAAAGATTAGGAGGGAGGAAATAATCAAAATCAGGGCGAAGGCAATCATTTAGAAACAAAGAAAACAATACAAAGTATCAATGAAACCAAGATCTGGTTTTGAGAAAATCAAGAAGATAAACCAACCTTTAGCCAAACTAAGAAAATTCCAGAGAGACAATATACAAATTAAAAAATAAGAAATAAAAAGGGAGCTATAACAACAGACACAGAGAAATTTCAAAGAATCATTAGGTCTTACTTCAAGAACCTGTACCCCACAAAATTGTAAAATCTTAATAAAATGGATGATTTTCTAGAAAGATATTACTGACTAAAGTTAATGAAGATCAGGTAAGCCTTTTCAATAGACCTAAAATTTCTAAAGAAATAGGAATAGCCATCAAAAGCATCCCAACCACAAAAAGCCGAGGGCCAGACAGGTTTTTTTAATTGGATTTTTTTAAAATTTACACTTCTAATGTTATCCCCTTTACCGGTTTCCCATCCATAAACTTCCTATCCAATCCCCTCCCATTTCTTCTATGACGGTGTCCCCCCACCCACCTACCTCTTCCCTTACAGTGGGGAGTCCAGCCTTGATAGCACAAAGGGCTTCTTCTCCAATTGATGCCCAACAAGGCCATTCTCTGCTACATGTGCAGCTAGAGCCAAGGGTATGTCCATGTGTACTCTTTGGATTGTGGTTTACTTCCTGGGAGCTCTAGTTGGTTGGTATTGTTGTTTTTATTGGGTTGCAACTCCTTTCAGCTCCTTCAATCCTTTCTCTAACTCCAGCAATGGGGACCCCATTCTCAGGTCAATGGTTGGCTCAAGCATTTGCCTCTGTATTTGTCATGCTCTTGCAGAGCCTCTCAGGAGACAGCTATATCAGGCTGCTGTCAGAATGCACTTCTTGGCATCAGCAATATTGTCTGGGTTTGATGGCTGTAAGTGTGTGGGCTGGATCTTCAGGTATGGCAGTCTCTGAATGGCCATTCCTTCAGTCTCTGCTCCAGACTTTGTCTCCATATTTCCTCCTATGAATTTTTTTTTTTATTTCCCCTTCTAAAAAGGACTGAAGTATCCACATTTTGTTTATCCTTCTTCTTGAGCTTCATGTGTTCTGTGGATTGTATCATTAGGTAATCTGAACTCTTGGGCTAATATCCACATATCAGTGAGTGCATATCATGTTATGGTTTCATTTATTTATTTATTTTTTTGTGATTGGGTTACCACACTCAGGATATTTTCCAGTTCCATCTATTTGCATATGAATTTCATGCAGTCATTGTTTTTAATAGCTGAGTAGTACTCTATTGCATAAATGTACCACATTTTCTTTATTATTTCCTCTGTTGCAGGACACCAGGGTCCTTTCCAGCTTCTGGCCATTATAAATAAGGCTGCTATGAACATAGTGAAGCATTTGTCCTTATTATGTGTTGGAACATCTTTTGGGTATATGCCCAGGAGTGGTATAGCTGGTTCCTCAGGTCCAATTTTCTGAGGAACCTTCAGACTGATTACCAGAGTGGTTGTACCAGCTTGTAATCCTACCAAGAATGGAGGAGTATTCCTCTTTCTAACATTTTCACCAGTATCTACTGTCACCTGACTTTTTGATCTAAGACATTATGACTGGTGTGCAGTGGAATCTCAGGGTTGTTTGAATTTACATTTCCCTGATGACTAAGGATGTTGAGCATTTCTTTAGGTACTTCTCAGCCATTTGATAAACCTCAGTTGAGAATTCATTGTTTAGCTCTGTACCCCATTTTTAATAGGGCAATTTGATTCTCCGGAGTCTAACATCTTGAGTTCTTTGTATATATAGGGTATTAGCCCTCTATTGGATGTAGGATTGGTAAAGATCTTTTCCCAATTTGTTGGTTGCCATTTGGTCCTAATGACAGTGTCCTTTGCCTAACAGGAGTTTTGCAATTTTATGAAGTCCCATTTGTCAATTCTAGATTCGAGTGCATGAGCCAATGGTCTTCTTCTCAGGAAATTTTCCCCAGTGCCCATGTGTTCAAGGCTCTTCCCTACTTTTTCTTCTATTAGTTTGAGTGTATCTGGTTTTATATGGAGATCCTTGATCCAGTTGGACTTGAGCTTTCTACAGGGCAATAAGAATGGATTGATTTGCAGTCTTCTACATGCTGACCTCCAGTTGAACCAGCATCATTTGTTGAAAAGGTGATCTTTTATTCCACTGGATGGTTTTAGCTCCTTTGTCAAATATCAAGTGACGATCAGTATGTGCATTCATTTCTGTGTTTTCAATTCTATTCTATTGATCTACCTGCCTATCTCTGTACCAATACCGTACAGTTTTTACACTATTGCTCTGTAATACAGCTTGAGGTCAAGTTTTCCATAATGTGGGTTTTTTATTATTCCAAATGAATTTGCAAATTGCTTTAACTCTATGAATAGTTGAGTTAGAATTTTGACGCTAATTGCACTGAATCTGTACATTGCTTTGGACAAGATGGCCATTTTTACTATATTAATCCTGGCAATCCATGAACATGGGAGATCTTTCCATCTTCTGAGTTATTCTTCAATTTCTTTCTTCAGAGACTTGAAATTCTTGTAACACAGATCTTTCACTTTCTTGGTTAGAGTCACACCAACATATGTCACGTTACTTGTGATTATTATGAAGGGTGTCATTTTCCTAATTTTTTCAGCCTGTTTATCCTTTGAATAGAGGAAGGCTACTAATTTATTTGAGTTAATTTTATACCCAGCCACTTTGCTGCAGTTGTTTATCAGACTTAGTAGTTCTCTGGTGGAGCTTTTGGTGTCACCTGCAAATATTGATATTTTGACTACTTCCTTTCCAGTTTGTATCCCTTTGACTTCCTTTTGTTGTCTGATTGCTCTGGCTAGGATTTCTAGTGCTATATTGAATACGTAGGGAGAGAGTGGGAAGCCTTGTCTATTCCCCGATTATAGTAGGATTGCTTCAAGTTTCTATCCATTCAATTTGATGTTGGCTACTGGTTTGCTGTATATTGCCTTTACTGTCTTTAGGTATGGGTCTTGAATTCCTGATCTTTCCTAGACATTTAACATGAAGGGCTGTTGAATTTTGTCAAATGCTTTCTCAGCATCTTAGGAGATGATCATTTTTTTTTTAGTTTGTTTATATAGTGGATTATGTTCATGGATTTCTCTATATTGAATCATCCCTGCATCCCTGGGATGAAGCCTAGTTGATCATGGTGGATGATCATTTTAATGTGTTCTTTTATTCAGTTTATGAGAATTTTATTGAGTATTTTTGTGGCCAGAGAGTTTTAATGTAGAATTCTTTTTTTTAGATATATTTCTTTATTTACATTTCAGATGTTATTCCCTTTCCCAGTTTCCTGTCGATAAGCCCCCATCCCCTCCATCTCTCTCCCACATGGGTGTTCCCCCCATCCACTCCCATTACCCCCCTGTCCGATATTCCCTTTCACTGAGTGTCCAGTCTGGCAGGACCAAGGACTTCTCCTTCTACTGGTGCCCAAACAAGACTATTCTCTGCGACCTATGCAGTTGGAGCCCTGGGTCAGTCCATTTATAGTCTTTCGGTAGTGGTTTAGTCCCTTGAAACTGTTTGGTTGCCATTGTTGCTCTTATGGGGTTGCAAGCTCCTTCGGCTCTTTCAATCCTTCCTCCCTCTAATTCCCCCAAAGTAGGTACTATTCTCAGTTCAGTGGTTTGCTGTTAGCATTGACTTCTGTATTTGACATGCTCTGGATATGTCTCTCAGTAGAGATCTATATCTGGTCCCTTTCAGCATGCACTTTTTAGCATCATCAATCTTATCTAGTTTTAATGTAGAATTCTATAAGACTTTCAAAAGGAGCTAATACCAATACTCCTCAAACTATTCCACAAAATAGAAACAGAGGGAACTCTGCAAAACTCATTCTATTAAGCCATGGTCATCTTGATATCTAAGCCATACAAAGTCTTAACAAAAAAAGAGAAATTCAGAACAATTTCTCTTAAGAACATTGATGCAAAAATACTCAGAAAAATACTTGCATACTGAATCCACGAACATATCAAAAACATTATCCACTATGATCAAATTGGCTTTAACCTAGGGATGCAATCATGGTTTGAAATATGAAAATTCATCAATGTAATCTGCCATAGAAACAAACATAAAAAATTAAGGAAATGATTTTTTCATTAGAGACTGAAAATCCATTTAACAAAATCCAACACCCCTTCATAGTAAAAGCCTTTGAGAGGTCAGAGATACAAGGTACTTACCTAAAAGTAATCAAATCAATATACAGGAAGTCAATAGCTAATATTGAACTGAATGGAAAGAAACATAGAGCAATTACACAAAATGATGGAAAAGATAAGGCCCAATATCTCCCCATCTATTCAATATAGTACTTTAAAGTATAGCCATAAAAATAAGACAAGTAAAGGAAAAAGTCAACTATCATTATTTGTGGATGATATGACAGTATACATAAGCAACAACAAAAAAAGAAATCATTTAAAATAGACATCAATAATATAAACTATCTTGGTGAAACTCTAACCAAGCAAGTAATAGACCTTTAGGATAAGAACTTTACATTCCCGAGGAAAGACATTGAAAAATATATCATAAGATGGAAAGATTCCTAGTGTTCATGGATAGGTAGTATTAACATAGTGAAAATGTTCATCTTTAACAAAAGCAATGTACCCTTTGGATGCAATATCCATCAAAATTCCAAAACAATTTTTACAGACCTCAAAAGAGCAACTCTCAACTTCATATAGAAAAACAGAGAATCCAGGATACCAAAAACAATCCCCCAAAACAAAAGAACTTTGGGAGAATTCACAAACTCTGATATCATGCTAACTGTACTACAGAGCAATAGTGGTAAGAACCACATGAAATTTGTACAGAGACAGACAAAATGACCAATGGAACCAAATCAAGATCCCACAAATAAGCCCACAGTAGCATGCATACTAGATTCTTGATAAAGAAACAGTGAAAGAAAACATCTTCAAGAAATGATACTGGACTAACTGGATATCTGCATAGGGAAAATGCAAATACATCCATTTTCGTAACCCTGAACAAAACTCAAGTCCAAGTGAATCAAAGACCTCAAAATAAAACTGGATATACCAAATCTAATACAAAAGAAAGTGGGGAATAATCTTGCATGCATTTACACAGGACGATGACAACAACAACAACAAAATGGCTCAGCTTCTAAGATCAATAATTGATAATTGAGACCTTATGGAACTGAAAATCTTCTTTAAGGCAAAGGACACTGTCAACAGAACATAATGGAAACCTACCGATTGAGAAAGAATATTCTCAAACCCTATATTTGACAGGGCTAAAATGCAAAATATATTAAGCTTAAACTCACGTAATTAGACAAAAATTAAACTAATGTTCAAAGGCCTTAGGGAACAGGGAATTTCAAATCAAAAGAACTCTGATAATCTGTCTTATACTGGTTAGAATGGCTGAGATAAAAGCCTCAAGTGGTAGCACATGCTGGTCAGATGTGAAACAAGGGCAACACTCCTCCATTGCTGCTGGAGGTTGTACAACCTCATTGGAAATTAATTTGGTACTTTCTCAAAAAACTAGGAATAGTTCTATCTCAAGAACTAGTGATATTACTCCTGGGCATATACCAAAACATTTTCGACAATCTACAAGGGCACTTCCTCAGCTATGTTCACAGAAGCTTTATTCATAACAGCCAGAAACTAGAAACAACCTAGGTGTCCCTCAACTGAAAAATAGACAACAAATATGTTCTAGGTCTCCACATTGGAATGCTATTTGGGTATTAAAAACAAAGACATCACGTATTTTGAGGGAAAAGGGATGGAATTTGACAATAAAAATCTGAGTGAGGTAATCCAATCCCTAAATATTCATTTATAAATAAATAAATGGTATATATTTATTTATAAGTGAATATTAACCATAAAATACATGATATCTATGATAAAATCCACAGATCCCAGAAGCTAAATGAACAGAAAGGTACAAGCAAGGATGCTTGAATATCACTTAGAAGAGGGAATAAAATATTCATAAAAAGATAGATGGAAGGAGGTAACTCGGTGGCAAAGAGGATGAGGAGAAAAATTGGGGTGGTCAGGATCAGGTGTGGGGAAGGACAGGCCAGATGGCCAGATGGCTATTTGAAAGATTGGATATCTACAACTTACAGAGTTGGGGAGGAGATGGGAGAATCTCCAGCACATGACAGCACAGATACTGACACAGACAGATGCAGACACCCACAGACAAACAGTGAAAGAAGCTTAGGGACTCTTATGGAGAAGTAGGTGGAAGATTGTGGCCCCGAAAGGGATAGAAATGCCACAGGAAAACCAACAAAGTCAATTAGCCTGGACCTCTGTGGCTCTCAGAACCACCAATCAAAGAGCATTCATGGGTTGGACCTAGGCCTCCCTGCATATGTATAACAAAAGTGCAGCTTGGTCTTCATGTGGGTACTAAAGAACTGGAACTTGATGATCCCAAAGTCTGTTGCCTTTCTATGGGTTATTTTCTTCTAGCTGGGCTGCCTTGTCTGGCATTAGTGAGAAAGGGTGAGTCTAGACTGGCAGAGACTTGATATGTCAGGGTATGGGATACTTGGAAGGGAGGCTCACCTTCAAAGAGGAGAAAAGGATGAGGGTAGCATTGTCGGGATAACCAGGAGAGGGAGGTAGCAAGTGGGATGTAAATTGAATAAACAACAACAACAACAACAACAACAAGAAAAAACCAATCACATTGTGAATTTTGCAGGCAAATAGATGGAACTTGAGAATACTATCACGAGTAAGGTAACCCAGAGCCAGAAAAACAGATATGGTTTATACTCATGTATTAATGGACATTAACCATAAAGTGCAGGATTATCATTCTATAATCCACAAACCCAAAGACATTGGGTAACAAGGAGGTCCCAAGGAAAGATGCACAAATCTCACTCATACAGGAAAACAAAATAAGAATTGGAGGTGAATGAAGAGAGGGAACTGAGTGAGAAAGGTGGTAAGGAAAACAACTGGGATGGCAATTAGGTGTGAGGAAAGGGGATATAAGAGAGGGTTGGGAGTGAGAATAGATATCAACATCAGCAGGGGGTATCTCTTGTGACTAGCTGGATGCCTGCGACAGGAGAGAATACAAGGAGTCTATGGGGTGAGTCTGGGTTAGATTCCCGCTACCAGGGTCTGATATAGGGACTGAAGTAGCCATCTCCTGTTGGCAGGCAGGACTTCCAGAGGAGGGGGCTAGACATCAGTCCACTCAAAATACCTTCAAACTAAATTTTTCTTGCCTACAAGATGTATAGTGATAAATATGAAGCAGAAATTGAGAGAATGGCCAGCCAATGACTGCCCCAACTGAAGACCCATCACATGGAAGAGAGCCAACACCTGGCATTATTAATGATACTCTTCTATGCTTACAGAACTTAGCATAATTGTCCCCTGAAAGACTTCAAGCAGTGGATAGAGGCATATGGTGAGACCCACAGCCAAATGTCAGGTAGAGCCTGGGGAGTTTTGTAGAAGAGTGGGGTATAGAATTGAAGAAGTAAGTTGGTGACAAGAAGACCCAAAGAGTCAACTAACTTTGGCCAAGTGAGGTCACACAGCCTGGACTACCAACCAGGGAGCAATCAGGAACTGGACCTAGACCACCTAAACACTTGTTCCAAATGTGCAGCTTAGTCCTCACGTAGATCAAGTAGGGAGGGGCTTCCTCAGTCTCTGTGTCTCTGCTCCCTCTCATTAGATTCTCTTCCCCAGTTCTTGGACTGCCATGATGGACTTCCATGGGAAAGTATGTGCCTAGATCTGGTGGGACTAGGTGCTCCAGGATAGGGTGATGCCCAAAGTCCTCCTTTGCTGGAGATGGTGGGTCTCTGGGGAGAGGAGATAGGGTTCTTTTATCTGTGATAAGGATGTAAACTGAATAAAATAATAAATAAAAAAAATTTAAAAATCTACAATGTATTTCAACTTTTGTTCAATTGTATTCATGGTCTCAGTCTTTCATATGTTATTTTAATTTTGTTTTTTCTTCACCCATGAATAATGTTTAAATTATCTAAGTTGGGTCCTGTGTTTTGCTGTATGGCCCATGATGCCTCTCAGAGGACTTTGGCCACAGTGAACATTGAATGGATACTACTGGAATGAAAAGTGAACTGTAGATAAAAGAATAAAATATAATTACTGCAACATAAGAAACTGACTTGTAAGGGGCACTCTGTTAATACACTCATTTCATTGGTGACAGAAGTGTTTTGTGGAGAAAGTGTTGTATTGGTTAACACATCCATAGCTGTTTTCACACGGCTGATAAAACAATAAATGAAACAGATAAATCTGTAGCCAGGTAATGCTTATATCATTGGAACAGTAATGGAGAAGTAAACAAAACTTATATGAAATGATGATAAGAGCTATTGGAAAAAAATAAGGCAGATAGAGTAGGATTACAACTTATTAAAAGACTAAAGAAATACCTCACTAGTAAACAGGTATTTGAACTAAGATTGTTCAAAATAAGAAAGTGGATGATATGGTTATTGGCAAAGGGACACTCCAGACAGGATATTCCTATTTTATTTTATTATGTGTATGTATATGAGTATTTTGCCCTCAGTATTTGTACCACGCATGTCTAAAACATGTAGCGATCAGAAAAGGAAGAAGAATCACTAGAACTGGAGTTACAGATAGTTATAAACCACCAGCCAGGCCCTCTATAGCAGTCAGTGTGGAGTTACAGATAGTTATAAACCACCAGCCAGGCCCTCTATAGCAGTCAGTGTTCTTACCCACCGAAGCTTCTCTCCAGTCCTCACAGGTGGTGTATATTCTCATTCAGCACCTTTAAGAAATGAGCAGATGGAGGACTTATTAGCTGTAGATGGTAGGAAGAAATGTGTATAAATGTTTCCATTTTAGAAACATAGGGGAGAGCAGCTAGGTGGGGCATTACATTACTGGGAGGACATTGATGTTTGGCAAGAACCATGCAGTGGTTTTAGGTACTGCAGTCCCTGGGCTGAAGGATGAGGAAGGAGACTAATTAGCAGATAAGACAATGTATAAATTCTTTTCAAACTGGAGGGAGAGATCATAATAAAGTAAAAAGGACAGTTGAAGACAGAGCTAATACGGTTTTGTAACAGGTTGGATGAGGGGTCTGAGAGAAGATAAGAGGTGGAGACAAAAGCCTTTGGATTGAGTAACTGAGAAAAATTGATACTAATCACATGAGAGAGTCTATGCAAAGAGTCAGGGCTGGGAAGTAGAATTTTCCTGTTTGTACTTCTTTTTTTTCTTTTTTTTCCCCGGAGCTGGGGACCCAACCCAGGGCCTTGAGCTTGCTAGGCAAGCGCTCTACCACTGAGCTAAATCCCGACCCCTCTGTTTGTACTTCTTAAACATTATTTAGTCCAAAGGGAGGAGAGAAGTAAGGAGGAAAAGAGTAGGAATGCTGTTTAGTAAAACCATGAATACCCCATCCTGATTTTACAGCCCCCGCCTTAGTTAAGATTTTACTGTTGTATGTAGCAATGAATAGCCAGTAAAAGCACCAGTGGAAGTGGAAGCCCTTGGTCCTGCCAAGACTGAACCCCTAGTGATTGTTGGGGGGAGGGCGGTAATGGGGGAAGGATGGGGAGGGGAACACCCATAAAGAAGGGGAGGGGGAGGGGCTAGGGGGATGTTGGCCCAGAAACCAGGAAGGGGAATAACAATTGAAATGTAAATAAGAAATACTCAAGTTAATAAAGATGGGAAAAAAAAAGATTTTACTGTTGTAAAGCAAAACCATGACCAAGGCAACTATTATAAGGATGACATTTAATTGGAGCTGACTTACGGGTTCAGAGGTTCAGTCCATTATCATCAAGGTAGGAGCATGCAGCATCCAGGCAGACCTTTGGCTACAGGAGCTGAAAGTTTCACCTCTTGTTCTGATTGCAGCTAGCAGCAGGCTGGCTTCCAGGAAGCTAAGAGGAGGATGTAAAGTTCATGCCCACCGTGACACACCTATTCCAGAAAGGCTACACCTCCTAATAGTGTCATCCCCTGGGTTAAGCATACATATACAAGCCATCATAGCCACAAACTAAAAGATCAGATTAGAAAAAGAAACGCAGGAACAAAGCAAGAGGGGAGAGGGAGTATGAGCATGAACAGGAGGAAGTAGAAGACAAATGGGGGGAAAGAAAATTAACAATGTTCACATCATTGTGATAGTTAATTTTCTTAATATTTAAAAACTTAGATATGAAAAACCAGCATCACTTGGTTACTTGGTGGATAGCGTATGGGGGATAGATTGGGGTGACTTTACTTCCCCTGTCTTTTCTAGCTTCCAGAAACTTCTAGTATTCATGAGCCCACCCTCCATCTGAGATCCGACAATCACATCTCTAGGTGATATACATAGACACTCCAGATTTCCTTCAAATGAAATTTCAAGTCATCCAGGACCCTGATCCACCATTCTTAGAACAACTTCTGGGCTGGAGAGATGGCTCAGTGGTTAAGAGCACTGACTGCTCTTCCAGAGGTCCTGAGTTCAAATCCCAGCAACCACATGGTGGCTCACAACCATCTGTAATGAGATCTGATGCCCTCTTCTGGTGTATCTGATATAAATAAAGTAAATAAATCTTAGAACAACTTCTACTCTGTAAATATCTGCCACAGGCAGGAGACAGCTGTGGTATAAAGTTCCAGATAGACATTGGGCATGCCTGCCTTTTAAAAACAATATTACAGTGGAGTTTTAAACTCTCAATCTGGTCTATCTAAATATTCCAACAGCAGCTGTCTGCCCTGGGCTCTGACTGAGTAGTAGTATTCTGTATCTTCTTGTTTCAACTTTTAGGGCTGGTGGCTTGCTCTGAGACTTCAATTCTCTATAAGAATTCAGTGTGTTGTTCAGGGGTGTGTGTGTGTGTGTGTGTGTGTGTGTGTGTGTGTGTGTGTGTGTCTGTGTTTGTGTGTGTGTGTGTGTGTTTGTGTGTGTGTATGTCTATGTGTTTGTGTGTATATCTGTGTGTGTGTATGTCTGTTTGTGTGTTTGTGTGTACATCTGTGTGTGTTTGTGTGTGTATGTATGTCTGTTTGTGTGTATGTGTGTGTGGGTGTGTGTGTGTGTGTGTGTATGAGAAAGGCACACAGACAAGTACAGAGATAGAGAGAGAGAAAGAGGCAGAAGCCAATGGATTGTATTTTTAAAAACCAAAGAAACTGAGACCAAGCATGCCTGACAATCATTAAGCAGAGGTTTTATTTATCTAGTTCTGTCATATTTTCCAAAAGGGCTTCTGCATCATTATAGCTAATACAGTTTTTGCAGCACACATGAATGGGTACATTAAACAGTTGTGAATTACCCCAGAACATGGATATAAAAACTTGGAAATTAATGTTTATTTTTTCTTACCTATTATTTGCCACAAAGCAATCATCTACATTTTATCACACATATCATGGTTATTTCCATTATGTGGTATCTTGCTCCGTTTGGCTGTGTCGCTGTTATCCAATTCTTGAGACATACCTTAGGATAAAGAACAAGTATCTACCCATTTGAAATTGCTTTGCTTTGTTCTATTTCTGCTCTGTGCCTTTGCCTTCATTAATCATGTCATATGATTCTGTCACTTGAAATAGCATCTGTGGGATAAAAGCAATGTATCGCAGCTCACACTGTAACAGAAAACACTCTCCATTTTGCTCTAGGCTTTGAGAATATTCTTTCTTACTAAACTCCAAATAGCTGTATCAGGACTGGGTTGGGGATAAGTTCCTCACTGACTTGCCAGGTCAGGCAGATGAGTTCAGAATGTGTGTCATCAGGTGTCATTAGCAGTTTATTACATGATTTTTCACTAATTAATATCATTAGGTTCAAAACCAAATTTATTAGATCCTGTGGGAAAAAGTATTAACTACACTTTTCCAGGTCATAAAGAATGTCAGGTTCAAAGTTCCAATGGAAACCCAGGTCTTCCACCTCAGAACTGAAGGGATTTTTTTTCTTGTTTTGCCTTCACAGCCTTCTTCCTTTCCACATGTTCTAGGCCTCCGACATATACACAGCAGAGGACTCCTCGGTATGGGTTCAGTCAGAGAAGATGCACCTAACCCTCACCTAACCCTAAGGAAGTTTAGAGGTCTGGTGGTGTGGGGACATCCTTGTGGAGATAGGGAGTGGACAGGAGTGGGGAGGAGGTATGGGATGTGGAATTCTGAGGGGTGGACACAGAGGGGAATAACATTTGGAGTGTAAAAATTAATTAATTAATTAATTATTTTAAAAAGAAGAAAAAGTAACTCTAATAATTGATACTCATGTCCTGTTTACTGATTAGTAGTACTCTTTTCTTTCAATTGGCTTATAAAATAAATTATTTATTTGGATGATTGTTTCTAAGTTTTTATTAGGATATATTAATTATATAGTTTTATTATGGAACAATCATATATGTATATGATGAACTTAAACCCTACCGTCTTCCCTTCCTACTGTTATCTTTTCTCTTTCAATAATTTACTCCCGTTGCTTTCATTTTTCACCTTTGTTTTTGTGTTGGTGGTGTTTAAGGACTTCAGTCATGGCTACTTACAGGTGCATGACCATGCAGACAATCAGTCATTCCTCCAGAAACCGTTAACTGTGCAAATCCCAGGAAGAGCAGGAAGTGTGAGAATTCTTCCCCAGTCTATGGTGTAATGTGGATGGTCCGATCTGATATCAAGTGTGGGTCTTGGACCCAGTCATCACAGCGACTGAGAGTTTAAATATTTAACAGTGGTGTCCTTCCTGGAGGACAGTGTTCCACCAATTCCTCTGATCCCACGTCTCATGCTCTCTGCCCCACGGCCCAAGGTGCTCCCTGAACTGGAGATGGGTAATAGAGTTTTATTAGTGCTAAACAAGGAAACCCAAAGGAGAAGGCATCAAGGAGGAGGGCCGCTGCCTTGGGTGGGTTCACTGTATCTGGATCAGGAAGAGATGAATGCTGGTGATCAAGTTGATTTCAACTTTTTATTTGTTCTGGCTCTCCAGGTTGCTGCCCACATTCTGGGATGTGCTTCTGTGATCCTTCTGTTGACTCTCTGAAACACACACAGGGTTGTGACTTCAAATTCTGATTTTGAATGCACTGTGTTTCAAGGTAAAGTACACTAGGTCCCACCTTTGAGGAATACTATGCCTTTCAAGGAGACTGATGGAAGTTGGTTCTCAGGGTAGCCTTGAACTAACAGCATGAGTACTCCACCCTTCTGACAACAGTTTTCATGTGATTATGGTTTCTTTAACTTTTATTTGAGAACCGCATGCCTTGATATACTGTATCTTTGTATTCCCTGCCCTCCAGTACCTTGAGGTTTAACTATTTTTGGAACAATGCTAGTCCTGTTCTATTTTAATGTCTGGGGTCATAAACTCCTCTCTCTAGTTTTACTCTTGAATTACACAAGAGTTCTGATATGGTTACTCCCTCTCCCTACTCATTCCCCTACCCTAGTAAGTAATGAGATGAGATAGAAAAACCTTCCCTCCAACTTACAATATAGGAAGGCCAGGAGCGGTAATGAGGTGAACTGCATAAAACACTTGGAGCAGAAAGAACGACATCAATTATTTCTGCCTATTAATCTCTTGAGATGTAATTCTTGGCTTTATAATGTAGTTCCACACTGCAGTCTCAGGTGTTCAGTGACAACAGACTAAAACTGTTCTCCATTCTGCAGCTGTTCAGATCATATAAAGAAATAACTGTGCTGGGGGGATGAAAAGCCTTTCTGCAAATTGTTAGAGCAGAGTAGAGAAAATTTACACCATATTGTTGGATGTTAAGCATGTAATGTTCATAGGTCGTGTTTCTGCAGTGAAGGAACAATTTTCCTTGATTTTTTTCAAACTGTTCAGACTAACCCATCTTTAAGATTCAAAACTCCACACAGAAAAACCCTCCAAGGCATCTTTAATCTTGCTTGCCAGGAGTTAAGGCATCTTTTTATTTCTCCTTTTTGTTTTGTGTATCATGTACTACATGAGCATGCATTTTGCATGTGTGTGAGAGAATTTAAGTGTGCACATGTGTGCATGTGTGTGAGTTATCTGTGTAGACCAGAGGTTGACATTGATTTACCTAGTAAATTGAAGCAGCGTCTTTAAGGGAACCCAGGAGTCACTGACTCTCAGTCTAAATGGTCAACTTGCTCCAGGCAGCCACCTCTTCATCAGTTACAGGATTCCATCATAGATGGGCGACTATGCCCAACAAGCATTTACATGGTTTCTAGGGAGCAGAATCCTGGACCCCACTCTTTCATGTGAATGCTTTACCCACTCAAACATCTCCATAGCCCCTCCTCTGGCTTTTTATATTTTAGGACACTGATACCAATTTTTTTTTAGTTCATGTCAATTGATTTGAGAAGTTTAAGTGTGTGAGGCATAGAATCAGCAGCTTCTCATAGATATCAGGATGACATTTAACTTAAAACATAACTGACAGGCTGTGCTGATGAAGCTAAGTCATCAAACACTGGCTTCTTTGGGAACAGCCATTAAACATGAGTCGCAAATGTGAAGGCAGATACTTTTGATTGTAAAATGTAGGTGCTTGAGTTTTCAAGTTTGCCTTGATCTGATGAGAACAGTCTTCATTTACCTTTCTCTTTACTGTTTTGATTTCTGATCTGTTTTTCTACTCTTATCTGTTTATACTATGTGTATAGCACAGTGTTCTAATCTCGATGTCCTACACAGAACCTTGTGTGTGTTTATCTATATTATGTGTGTGTGTGTGCGTGTGCATGCATGCGTGCATATGTATGTATGTATGTATGTATGTATGTATGTATGTATGTATGTATGTGTATATGCTTGAAGCACAGAGCATAACTTTTCCCCACTCACCACCTTAAAGAAAAAAACAAGCCCATCTGCTACATAAAGAACATTGGTTGGCTGTCTCAGCACCAAGGCCTTCAGAACCCAGAACAACACGTGGCCTGAAGCCAGGTTCTTGCTCAGTAGCCTTAGGTGATGATGGTAGTCCCGGGTATGGTCCCTGAATACTAATGAAGAAGCCTTCTATTGACAGTCTTCAAATCTTCACTTCTTGTGAGGATGTGATGCATCACTGTGAAGTAAATCCTACCCAATCCTGCTTCCACACAATTTTCTGTTAATGGAGGTCACACTGGAGTCACAGTCTACAGATTTTCCGCGGCCTCGCTGTTCTGGGCTCTGTTCTGCCTTCCACAGTACCTTTAGTGCTTCATAATTCTGTGCTAATCACTAGTATCTGGTGAATACATCTGAAGGCAGCATGCCTCCTGCTTAGCCTTATAGAGTGTTTTGGCATTAATACACGAGTCACTATAACTAGTTGCCCATGTTAAGATTATATCATCTGGGCCATGTTAGACTGTTACTATGAAGCCTCCTTTTGACTAGTCAGATTGGAGTAAGATTATCAACAACCCAGATCCATACATTGCTTCTACGATCTTCCTAGCTCTCTGTGGTAGGTAATCTTTCTCATTTCCATGACAAAATTACTGACAAGTGCAATTTAAGGGGAGAAGGAATATGATTTTTTGCCTTACAATTCCTTCATTGCAGGGAAGTAGTGGCAGATGGCCACACTGGGTTCACAGTCAGGAAGCAGAAAGAGATCTGTGCTGAAGCTCAGCTCACTTATTTCCTCGCGTTAATTCTAGAACCCTGGGCTAGGGGTTGATGCTGTACGCATTCAGTGTTCATCTTTCTCTTTCAGTTGACACCATCTAGAAACTTCCTCACAGACATCTCCATGACTGTTTCTCTGGGTTTTCCAAATCCCATGAAATCGACAGTCACAATTAATCACTATAATATCTCTAGGAATATAGATCTGCAGTTCAGGAAGTATTTTGTATTTGCCCTTGGTTCCTGGGTGATATCTCTAACCATTGTACAGTCTAACCTTTTAATCATACTTTATACACCTAATAGACTTCTAAGCCTCTCAGCAAGATTATCTAAGTTCATGCAGTCAATCACATTGTTACCCTCCAAGCTGCAAGCTCAGATCACTTGTCCACAGCCTTTCAAATACTTCTATGGCTTTGCTCCATGAATTCAGCTTTGAAGGCACTGGTTAAAAAAAATACCTATTTTCTTCTAATGTAGTGCTTTAATGGATCAATCTAATTTTATGGTTAAATAACCAAAAATCTTCTGTATATAAATGGTTATTTTGTTCACATAGTAAAGGGTAGAAGATTTTTAAAGATACTAAATTTCTGTAATCAAATATACAGCACAAGAAGTTTCCATTGGAGTTTGGGTGCAGACAAATCAAGTTTGGTGAAAACATTCTCCTCAACTTTTTTTTCCAACTTTTGCTCTAATTATCCTCTGTAGGTATCTGATTTAAGCATTAGGACAGTGAAGAAAATCTGTGTGCTTAAAATATGGATTTTGATTTAACCTTTTAATAACTTGAGGCTGTATTACAAAACAGTCTTTATACCTCAGTTTCCCCAGGTGAAAACTTTGCATAGTTTTCTTGAATTTCTTCTTGAACTGAAGATTGTCATATATTTAAGAACCTCAAAACAGTAAAGGACAATTGACAACATTGTATATGGTCTACTTTGAATCTCCACAAAAGCACGCTCTTTTCTGGACACTAAGAAAATGGAAGCAAACATAGAGAGCAGGCAGAACTAAAATTAAAGACAGAGGTCACTTTTCCCACGCTGCTTTACAGTTCACAACTCTCAAGTATTCTCTATAGCAGTAATTTTTATAAATAAAACCATAAGTTTGCATTAACAATGCAATTTTAAAATCCAAAGGAAATTAATCTAAAAAATAATGGAGAGAGAAAAGTTAAGAAAAGCCGAGTTGCAGCAATGTGGTGTCTTGCCCGAAAGTAAGGAAATTGTAAAATATAGAAAAATAGGAACACAGGAACACTAACTCGGGCACACCATTTACTTCTTCAGCAGGGTGTCTGTGACTCATAGTTAATTTATAGCTCTATTTAATTAGCAAGTTAGACGTGAGAGTGCCAGCATCTGCCCATGCAGCTGAAAGCAGTAATCTCTGTACTGGGTGTTATTGATGATTATGGAAAAAAAAAAACTTCCAGTAGCAAGTGAAAGAGAATTTAGTTTTCT